>NC_056446.1:13215119-13515119 GCF_018296145.1 Oncorhynchus tshawytscha | reverse complement strand
AATAAGACTTTGTTCTTAACTGACTTGCCTAGTTAAACAAAGGTTACATATTAAAAACCCTACAAGAACCCTGTCCTTCCTACCTTCCCTCCAGTCTCTATGCAGGGCTCAGAACCATGGTGGGCAGCTGTCTGGTCCGCGAGGAGGCAAGGCCGTGTTGGAGAGGAAACAGTTGTGCCAGTGGCCGTGTAAGTGCAAGGCCAAGCCCCAGTGTGCCCCGGGGGTCAGCTCAGTGCTGGACGGCTGTGGCTGCTGTAAGAGCTGCGCCCGGCAGATAGGAGAGGCCTGCAACGAGAGGGACATCTGCGACCCCCACAAGGGCATGTACTGCGACTTCTCTAATGACCAGCCGCGATATGAGGTCGGAGTCTGCGCTTGTGAGTGAACTTTTCGTTTCATATGTTACCCCTTCGGCTATTCATAAGAGTTAAAAGTCAATGTATGACTGAATGTCTCAAGGTCAATAACTTTTTTCAGAGGGGGCAGGAGCTGGATTGTGTAATAGGACCCAGCTACTTCAAAGACCTGGCTAGAAACTGTACTACAGCTAAATACTTTAATCCCATGCTACTCACTCAGGATTGTAGATTTGCATAAACCTGTAGTTCCATGGGATTGGTAGAGTCATTTACCTTTAGTCTCTTTGATCATGAAAAGAACCCAGTAGGTCGCACACATATATCAATCAGGCAAACACCCCAAGGCCAACCACACTAATAGAAACACACTAAGACCAGAAGACTGCTGCAAGCAGTGCACAGGCCAGTCAACCGAGTTCAGTTTCCCCATCTCCTTCTCTGTAGACTTGATGGCAGTTGGTTGTGACCTGAATGGGGCCCACTATGAGAACGGCGAGGCCTTCCAGCCCAGCCCGCTGTATAAATGCACGTGCATCGCGGGAGCCATCGGCTGCACCCCGGCCTTCATCCAGAAGCCCGCTGGTCTCCTGGGTCCTGCCCCTCTGAGGAGCAACGCACCCCTGCCAGCTGGCCTGCAGAGCGCCCCTGGTGCCTCCAGAAAACACCAGCAGGACACACCAAACATGGCCGCCATGCCAGGTGTGTGTTTGCAGGGAAAACCAGGGCCAGAACCGCCAGCTTGTCTGCCCTGGAATGCTAATTGCTGTAAAAGCTGGATGGAAAGAGGGAGGCGTTTTTGTTTACTTTGGCTGGGAAGTGCAGAGGGTGGATGGAGTGTGGCTGACTGACTGTGGTTAGCCACACAGAGGGAGTAGGGTGGATGGTTCCAGTCATGCACAAACGTCCATAGAGAGAGCTCTAGTTCACTTTCCATCAAAAGCACCAATGCCTCTTTTAAGTATGCTTCTTTTGATATATTTGAGTAAATGTTCGCTTTGCTTGGCTTGATAAACACAAACGTCCTGCTTTCTAGTGAATCTGAAAGGGTAGCCGTCACTAGGTGTTGATGTTTTTGATATTGCCAACACACAAATCAAATATGTTTGCAATCACTGACTTCAAACCTTACAAAGAGGCAATTGAAACCATCTTGACATCATGGCCCGCCTAAAGATAATTTCTCTCCAACTGGGCTTTCCAATCATCTTTAGCAGGCAGAATGACTGAGGACCGAGAGCTCTTGATTCACTCTGAACAGCATGTGCTCTATAGCAGCATGGCGGCGTACAGGCCGGGTTCCTTCCTCTAGCGATGCCCTTTTAATACTGTAAAACCGAAAGCTTACAGGGATCCTCCTTTAGCCTGGAAGAAGAATTGCCTGATCCAGACCACTCCGTGGAGCCCCTGCTCCAAGACCTGCGGCCTGGGTATCTCAGTCCGGGTCAACAATGACAACGGCAAGTGTGAGATGAGGAAGGACCGCCGCCTCTGCCTGTTGCGGCCGTGTGAGAAGAGCATCATGAAGTCCGTCCAGGTGACTGACCACTGATCAGCCAGGCTCTTCTCTGAGAGATGATGTGTTCTGATGGTGATCGGTGAAATGTTAAATAACTGACTTGTATGCCCACAACACCCAGTGATATTTCTAATTCTGAAAATATGACAATGGTCTGGGAACTACTGTATACAGTGCCTTCAGAAAGAATTCACACCTTTTGACTTTTTCCACATTTTGTTGTGTTACAGCCTGCATTTAAAATGGGTTAGATTGAGATGATGTCGTCACTGGCCTACACACAATACCCCACAATATCAAAGTGGTATTATGCTTTTAGAAATGTTTACAAATGAAAAGCGGTAATGTCTTGAGTCAATAAGTATACAACCCTTTTATTATGGCCTAAATAAGTTCAGGAGTAAAATGTGCTTAACAAGTCACATAATAAGTTGCATGGACTCACTCTGTGCAATAATTGTATTTAACATGATTTTTAAATGACTACCTCCTCTCTGTACCCCACACTTACAATCATCTGTAGGGTCCCTCAGTCGAGCAGTGGCTTTTAGACATAGATTCAACCCGGTTTTCCAATGCCTCGCAAAGAAGGGCACATATTGGTAGATAGGTAAAATAGCAGACATTGAATATCCCTTTGAGCATGGTGAACTTATAAATTACACGTTGGATGGTGTATCAATATGCTCACTAAGAATATACAGGCGTCCTTCCTAACTCAGTTGCCGGAGAGAAAGAAAACCGCTCAGGGATTACACCATGAGGCCAACGGTGACTTTAAAACAAGTAAAGAGTTTAATGGCTGTGATAGGAGAAAACTGAGGATGGATCAACAACATTGTAGTTACTCACTAAATGACAGAGTGAAAAGAAGGAAGCCTGTACAGAATTTTAAAAAACAATCCAAAACATTTATCCTGTTTGTAATACGGCATGAAAGGAATACAGAAAAAAAAGTGACAAAGAAACTAACTTTATGTCCGTAATACAAAGTGTTATGTTTGGTGCAAATCCAACACAACACATCACAGAGTACCATTCTTCATATTTTCAAGAATGGTGGTGGCTGTTGTTATGGGTACGTTTGTCATCGGCAAAGAATAGGGAGGGGGGCAAATATACACTGGAGTTGCTTATCAAGATGACATGGAGTGGCCTAGATACAGTTTGACTTAAATTGTCTTGCGAATCTATGGCAAGACTTGAAAATGGCTGTCTAGCAATGATCAACAACCACCTTGACAGAATTTGAAGAAATTTAAAAAGATCATCTGCAAATATTGTACAATCCAGGTGTGTAAATATCTTAGAGACTCACAGCTGTAATCACTGCCAAAGGTGATTCTAACATGTATTGACTCAGGGGGTTGAATACATATCTAATCAAGATATATATATATATATATATATATATATTACCAGTCAAATGTTTAGACACACCTACTCATTCAAGGGGTTTTCTTTATTTTTACTATTCTACATTGTAGAATAATAGTGAAGACCTCAAACCTATGAAATAACACATATGGAACTTTGTTCAAAATATATATTTAATATTTTAAATTCTTCAAAGTAGCCACTCTTTGCCTTGATGACAGCTTTGCACACGCTTGGCATTCTCTCAACCAGCTTCATGAGGTAATCACCTTGAATGCATTTCAATTAACAGGTGTGCCTTTTTAAAAGTTCATTTGTGTCCAAACATTTGACTGGTACTGTATATAAACTCAGCAAAAAAAGAAACGTCCTCTCACTGTCAACTGCGTTTATTTTCAGCAAACGTAACATGTGTAAATATTTGTATGAACATAAGATTCAACAACTGAGATATAAACGGAACAAGTTCCACAGACATGTGATTAACAGAAATGGAATAATGTGTCCCTGAACAAAGGGGGGGTCAAAATCAAAAGTAACAGTCAGTATCTGGTGTGGCCACCAGCTGCATTAAGTACTGCAGCGCATCTCCTCCTCATGGACTGCACCAGATTTGCCAGTTCTTTCTGTGAGATGTCACCCCACTCTTCCATCAAGGTACCTGCAAGTTCCATGACATTTCTGGGGGGAATGGCCCTAGCCCTCACCCTCCGATCCAACAGGTCCCAGACGTGCTCAATGGGATTGAGATCCGGGCTCTTCGCTGGCCATGTCTTGCAGGAAATCATGCTGGAAGGTCATGTCAGGATGAGCCTGCAGGAAGGGTACAACATGAGGATGCCTTCCCTGTAACGCACAGCATTGAGATTGCCTGCAATGTCAACAAGCTCAGTCCGATGATGCTGTGACACACCGCCCCAGACCATAACGGACCAACCACCTCCAAATCGATCCTGCTCCAGAGCACAGGCCTGTGTAATGCTCATTCCTTCGACGATAAACGCAAATCCGACCATTACCCCTGGTGAGGCAAAACCCTGACTCGTCAGTGAAGAGCACTTTTTGTCAGTCCTGTCTGGTACAGCGATGGTGGGTTTGTGCCCATAGGCGACGTTGTTGTCGGTGATGTCTGGTGAGGACCTGCCTTACAACAGGCCTACAAGCCCTCAGTCCAGCCTATCTCAGTCTATTGCGGACAGTCTGAGCACTGATGGAGGGATTGTGCGTTCCTGGTGTAACTCGGGCAGTTGTTGTTGCCATCCTGTACCTGTCCCGCAGGTGTGATGTTCGGATGTACCTATCCCGTGCAGGTGTTGTTACACGTGGTCTGCCACTTGAATGGACAATCAGCTGTCCGTCCTGTCTTAGGCGTCTCACAGTATGGACATTGCAACATATTGCCCTGGCCACATCTGCAGTCCTCATGCCTCCTTGCAGCATGCCTAAGGCACGTTCACGCAGTTTAGCAGGGACCTTGGGCATCTTTCTTTCTGTGTTTTTCAGAGGCCGTAGAAAGGCCTCTTTAGTGTCCTAAGTTTTCATAACTGTGACCTTAATTGCCTACCGTTTGTAAGCTGTTAGTATCTTAATGACCATTCCACAGGTGCATGTTCATTCATTTTTTATGGTTCATTGAACAAATCAAATCAAATTTATTTGTCACATACACATGGTTAGCAGATGTTAATGCGAGTGTAGCGAAATGCTTGTGCTTCTAGTTCCGACAATGCAGTAATAACCAACAAGTAATCTAACTAACAATTCCAAAACTACTGTCTTATACACAGTGTAAGGGGATAAAGAATATGTACATAAGGATATATGAATGAGTGATGGTACAGAGCAGCATAGGCAAGATACAGTAGATGGTATCGAGTACAGTATATACATATGAGATGAGTATGTAAACAAAGTGGCATAGTTAAAGTGGCTAGTGATACATGTATTACATAAGGATGCAGTCGATGATATAGAGTACAGTATATACGTATGCATATGAGATGAATAATGTAGGGTAAGTAACATTATATAAGGTAGCATTGTTTAAAGTGGCTAGTGATATATTTACATAATTTCCCATCAATTCCCATTATTAAAGTGGCTGGAGTTGAGTCAGTGTCAGTGTGTTGGCAGCAGCCACTCAATGTTAGTGGTGGCTGTTTAACAGTCTGATGGCCTTGAGATTGAAAAACAGCTTCTGTCTCTCGGTCCCAGCTTTGATGCACCTGTACTGACCTCGCCTTCGGGATGATAGCGGGGTGAACAGGCAGTGGCTCGGGTGGTTGATGTCCTTGATGATCTTCATGGCCTTCCTGTAACATCGGGTGGTGTAGGTGTCCTGGAGGGCAGGTAGTTTGCCCCCAGTGATGCGTTGTGCAGACCTAACTACCCTCTGGAGAGCCTTACGGTTGTGGGCGGAGCAGTTGCCGTACCAGGCGGTGATACAGCCCGCCAGGATGCTCTCGATTGTGCATCTGTAGAAGTTTGTGAGTGCTTTTGGTGACAAGCCAAATTTCTTCAGCCTCCTGAGGTTGAAGAGGCGCTGCTGCGCCTTCTTCACGATGCTGTCTGTGTGAGTGGACCAATTCAGTTTGTCTGTGATGTGTATGCCGAGGAACTTAAAACTTGCTACCCTCTCCACTACTGTTCCATCGATGTGGATAGGGGGGTGTTCCCTCTGCTGTTTCCTGAAGTCCACAATCATCTCCTTAGTTTTGTTGACGTTGAGTGCGAGGTTATTTTCCTGACACCACACTCCGAGGGCCCTCACCAACAAGCATGGGAAACCGTGTTTAAACCCTTTACAATGAGTTTATATCCATTTTGACATAGTATTTTGTGTGGATCTTTAACAAATCTATTTTTTTTTTATTTCACTTTGTAGCACAACAAAATGTGAAAAGTCAAGGAGTGTGAATTCTTTCTGAAGGCACTGTATGTTCACAAAAGGAGAGCAGAAGTATGATAGGGTTTCTATCTATCAATCATATGACAAGAGAAGATTTAACTATATCCCTTTTCCCTCTAGATGCTGAGAGGAAAGACGTGCAAGCCCAAGTTCCAGGCTAAGAAAGCAGAGAAGCTGACCCTGTCTGGGTGCAGCAGCACCAAAAGTTTCAAACCCACTTACTGCGGCATCTGCACTGACAAGCGCTGTTGCGTCCCCAACAAATCCAAAATGGTGACCGTCAACTTCAAGTGCAAGGGCGGCTCCAACGTGCACTGGAAGATGCAGTGGATAACGTCCTGCGTGTGCCAGAGGAAGTGTAATGACCCTGGGGACATGTTCGCAGAGCTACGCTTCCTCTAGCACCTTCTCCAGCATCTATAAATCAACCTCAGAGCCATGTCCATGCCCATAGACTAACACAGGCCTTGCCTATCTGCCTCTGGCTCTGTGCTGCCCGAGTCGGTATGGTATTTGTGTGTACAGGGCTGAGCTGGTCAGGGTTCGGCCTGGCCATGAAGTGCTACTAAACAGTGCCTGTGTTCTCTGGCGATATGCCAGTGGGCTGGTATGGAAAGTTTAAACGTAGAACCTCAACTCATGAAGACGGGAGAGAAACAACTTGTTCTGGGTATATTGCTTGACAATTAACATAAAAGGAAATGTAATGTACGTGATGACAATGTGGGGTTAGACCTCAATTCTATGGTTTTTACAGTACCTCATTAAACAATAAGGCTGTGAGTGAGGCCATTAGTGGCAACAGGGATAGATAGAGCAAACATGTTTGCTCCATCTTAATTCATCTTTGTAGCGACCCACTGATTATACCCCTTATCAACAGTGTACCAGCTGGATCACAATACATCTTCCTACCAGTTAATTCTCAACATAGTTTGCACCACAATACCTCATACAATCTCATGTCCACTCTGATTCACTAGAAATTTAGATTCAGAATCAATAAAATGAATTGTTATTGTTTTTGTATTTTCCCCTGTGTTGTTGACCCTTTTCAAGGCATACATGTTCATAACTCAGTTATCCATTAAAAATAAATTACAATTAATAAGGAATATCATTTAGACAGGTAAGAAATGCTTTGTAACTTATAAAAATAAACAAACCAAGTTATCAAATTACAGTACTATTTTCTGCTAATAAAACACTAAAGTGCTTTGCATACACACACAAACACGCTCCACTATGTGTAGTCTGCTAGTGCGAACACACAGAGGACCTTCATGTGGCGATGTTGAGCCTGGCAGCGTCAGGCATAGGTCTGTCCTTGGTGGCATCCAGCTGACTGTACTCTTCTATCAGAGAAGAGAGGGAGGAGATCGCCTCCGTGAAGCAGCCCTGCTCCATCCCGTCCACATGCAGGTAGTGATGCATGTGAGCCTGTCAAAACAATCCATCGTGTCAGACAAGAAAACTCCACACGGATTGCGAAAGGAAGGAAAAAAAGTGATTGGGAAAACACAGGGGCCTTACAACCCTACTTAGAGAACATTAACTGTTGGTCTTTCCTTAGTATAACTCTGCTATTGTCCACTGTGAAATAGAAATGGGTCTTTTTGCTGTCTTTTAACCCTCAATCTTCTGGACCGTAAACACTTATTTTGCAACAGAGTTTTGGATTGTTGCGATTGAAGATTAGGATGTACCTTCTTCCTGTAGAGCTTGGTGAAGCGGTCTCGGAGCTCCATGAAGGTGGATTTGACACAGGTGTTGTTGGCCAGGGCTAGTAGTGAGTGGGAGTGACCCACAGGGGGCACAGAACACAGGCCTGTCTTCCATCCCTCCTGATTCCACGACACAAAAGGCAGCATGGGCTTCAGTCTGAGAGGAAGAAGGAAAGGAGAATAAATGCTGCTTTTCTATGAAGACGGATCCGCTTGTCCTTCTCCATAGAGAATATTAATTGAAAGTGCATTTTAGGCTCTGGGAAAATCAGCCCACAGGGTTTAACATTTTTTTTTTTTTTTTAAACTTAGTCACAAGAAACCCATTAAGACCGGGGTCTCCTTTTCAAAAAGGTGCCCTGAACACAGCAATACAACAAAATGATCACTCTAACAAAAGACAAAAAAAAAAAAAACATTTACAAAAAATAAAATACAACTCTCATTCAACACATTTAATACTAGAGTAAAAAACTGCCATGGTGGCACCGGGGACTCAAGATGCAAAGAGTTTCAAGAATGGGGACCATTAAAACGGAACGCGTATCTACCTAGAGCGGTAAGGAGTCGGACTAGTGGAATCTCGAGTTCGCCACCCCTATGAATGGGTTTGGTGTCTCACTTTCTCTCTCTCCCCTGTGAAGTTAAGTAGGTTGCAAGCTTTTTCAGCAGAGCTTTGTAAACAAAAAGGAACTAATGAAGTGCTCTATGGGACTTTAGTGAGCACCAGCCGACCTTCTGACACGGGATGCAGTGATGAGTACTAAACCAGTCACCTGTGATAGAGCATGTCGCTTTATGGTTGACTGCATCCAAAGGTTTTAAAGTGGTGTCTGCTGCAATTTGATAAATGGTGTCACCATAGTCCAAAACTGTCAGGAAAGTTGATTTTAAAACCTGTTTCCTGCTGTTTAGAGAGAGGCGAGATATATTTCTAAAAAAAAGAAGCCCACTTTAAACCTTAGCTTTTTAAACTAGCTCATCATGTTTTTTTTAACATGAGATCTTTAATAATCCAAAACGGCCAGACATTTATTGGCAGGAACACACACACGATGAGAGAATCAGCCAATGAGTAAATACTGTAAGTAGTCCATCCGAGACATGTTTTGCATGAATTAGAGAACATATATTTAGATTTGCCCGAATTAAGTCAACAAGGGCTTTCTGTAATGTACTGTAACAAAATCAGATTGCAGCTCTAACATAGCTTGGTCAACAGTTGGTGCAAATGACGTACATAACCGGATCGTCTGCATACAGATTCATATTACAGGAGATTACAGGTCCCAGACACTGAAACAACCCACATATCCAGGGTTGACATTAAAAACGGTATCTTTATGTGCAGGCTAATTCAACAACCAAAGTGAATAATACGGTCGCTATCGAAAGCCACTAAACATGCCAAGAGGTCTCTGTGCTCCAGGAGATTTCCCCTCCTGATTTAGATGGTGGTCACACACACACGCAAGTATGTGCTCTCATAGAAGCTCCTGTTTCTGTTGCTCTTGACAACATGCCACGTGAAAAAGGTCTCTGCAGGCAGGGAAGAAGGTGGGAGCTGAATGGGCCAGTCATGAATCAGGGGCGTCTGTACTGGAGCACAAACACACGGCGGTGAATGGGAACACTATTTGAGAGTGAGCAGTCGGGGAAGGTCATCTCTGGGTCTTATGAGTAGTTATGATGCTGGGTGAACTGGCAGCCCTTTTTATTCGAGACGGGGGAGGGGAGGATAGTGCTCAAAGTCATTTCCCCCGTGGGGGATCAGTGAAGAATGGATTGTTCCATGTCATTTCAGCAAGCCACGACACCCACCATCTCAAATTGTTCTGAAGTTTGGTCCAACTCAGATGTTTGGTACGACACTGAACAAAAATATAAATGCAACATGTAAATGTTCTGGTCCCATGATTCATGAGCTGAAAAACGATCCCAGAAATGTTCCATACGTACAAAAATCTTATTTCTCTCAAATTTTGTGGACAAATTAGTTTATATCCCTGTTAGTGAGCATTTTATCCTTTGTCAATATATGCCACACCTGCCATGTGGATGGACTACGAAGAAGCTGATTAAACAGCATGAACATGACACAGGTAATGATCATGGGGACAATAAAAGGACACTTCAAAATGTGCAGTTTTATCACGCAACACTATGCCGCAGATGTTACAAGTTGAGGGTGCATGCAATTGGCATGCAGACTGCAGGAATGTCCATCAGAGCTGTATCCAGAGAATTGAATGAGCCGCCTCCAACGTTGTTTTAGAGAATTTGGCAGTACGTCCAACAGGCCTCACAACCACAAGTAACCACACCAGCCCAGGACCTCCACATCTGGCTTCTTCACCTGCGGGATCATCATAGGGGGAGGGCATGGTGCTGAGGAGTATTTCTGTCTCTAATAAAGTCCTTTTGTGGAGAAAAAAACAATTCTAATTGGCTGTGGGTGGGAGGGCCTATGCCCCTGCCCAATCATGTGAAATCCATAGATTAGGGCCTAATACATTTATTTATATATGAACTGTAACTCAGCAAAATTGTTGCATTTTTATTCAGTATATATATAGTACCAGTATGAGGGCATTTTCTGTTAAACCTTACCAATGCTTGTGCACTAAAATATCCTTCTAAGCATAAGCATTGGGCTTGAGTTTGTTAAATAAACGAACTCATATAAGATAGAAAAGTACGTTTTGCATTAATAGAGGCCTGTGCGTGTAGAACGACCCCATGATGTCTGGGTGCTCAGCCAAGACAGAAACTAACTGGTTCCTCCTAGCTTAACTGGAGACAGAGTGAAGGTTAAATCCTGCACACCGGTGACAGAGCTGTTGTTCTGTTTGGAGCCTGTTTCTGGGCCAAAGTTTCATGCTTTGTGTGTGTGTGTGTGTGAGACCAGTAGGACCATACATCATCTGGGAGGACAGTCAAAGGCGCTTGCTTGCCCAACTTGGGGGAACCGTTGAGCTACTGTTAGAGGAAGTATGTCTGGAGCGACTTCCTGTCACTTTGGTACCCATTGTCCTCACTCAGTTGTGACAGACTGAGACAACCTCTCCATTATCGTCTGTACCCTGTAACCCAGTTGTCTCCACACACACACCCTTGTTTTTGAAAGAAAAGTAATTTTTTTGTCCATTAAAATAACATCAATTTGATCAGAAATACAGTGTAGACATTGTTGACATTGTTAATGTTGTAAATGACTATTGTAGCTGGGAACGGCAGATTTTTTTAATGGAATATCTACAACGGCGTACAGCGGCCTATTATCAGCAACCATCACGCCTGTGTTCCAATGTCACGTTGTGTTAGCTAATCCCAGTATGATTTTAAAAAGGATAATTGATCATTAGAAAACCCTTCTGCAATTATGTTAGCACAGCTGAAAACTGTTGTTCTGATTAAAGAAGCAATAAAACTGGCCTTCTTTAGACTAGTTGTGTATCTGGAGCATCAGCATTTTTTGGTTCAAAATGGTCAGAAACAAATAATTTTCTTCTGAAACTCATCAGTCTATTCCATGCGAGAAATTGCCAAGAAACTGAAGATCTTGTACAATGCTGTGTATTACTTACAGAACAGCTAAAACGAGATCTAATCATAATAGAAAGAGGAGTGGGAGGCCCCGGTGCACAACAGAGCAAGAGGACAAGTACATTAGAGTGTCTAGTTTGAGAAACAGACGCCTCACAAGTCCTCAACGTGCAGCTTCATTAAATAGCACACGCAAAACACCAGTCTCAACGTCAACAGTGAAGAGGCGACTCCGGGATGCTGGCCTTCTAGGCAGAGTTCCTCTGTCCAGTGTCTGTGTCCTTTTGCCCATCTTAATCTTTTATTGGCCAGTCTGATGTGGCTTTTTCTTTGAAACTCTGCCGAGAAGGCCAGCATCCCGTAGTCGCCTCTTAACTGAATTCAAGGCACACTTAACCAGGATGGCTACAATAGCATTCTGCAGCGATGAGCAATCCAATCTGGTTTGCGCTTAGTGGGACTATCATTTGTTTTTCAACAGGACAATGACCCAAAACACACCTACAGGAGAGTGATGGAGTGCTGCATCAGATGACCTGGCCTCCACAATCAACCGACCTCAACCCAATTGAGATGGTTTGGGATGAGTTGGACGAGTTGGACGGCAGAGTGAAGGAAAAGAAGCCAACAAGTGCTCAGCATATGTGGGAACTCCTTCAAGACTGTTGGAAAAGCATTCCTCATGAAGCTGGTTGAGAGAATGCCAAGAGTGTACAAAGCTGTCATCAAGGCAAAGGGTGGCAACTTTGAAGAATCTCAAATATATATATTTGGATTTGTTTTAACAAGTCTTAGGTTTCTACATGATTCCGTGTGTCATTTCATAGTTTTGATGCTTTCACCATTACTCTACAACATAGAAAATATTAAAAAGAAAGAAAAACCCTGGAATGAGTAGGTGTCCAAACTTTTGACTGGTACTGTATTTATTGAATATTATGTGAACCATAAAAATAAATAAGAAAGGGCCAATTTGTGTGCAATCAATTAGCTTATTTTCTCCGAGATCAAATACAATTTCAACGAATAAAAATGTTTCAGGAATGCGACTCTTGCTGAAAAAATGTCAGGAAAATCTGAGACGATGCGTGTGTTTTTTGAGGTAGAACAATCCTAGTAGCTCTCTCTGGGTCTCACCTCTCTATGTTCCTGCGGAGATCAGACACTTGCACGTTGCCACGGACCATGAGGGCACAGGCCAGGTACAGGCTGTGTTTGGGGTCAGCCCGGATCAGCTGGTGGTCTTTACTGAAGGCATCAGTGAACATCTGATCAAGCCTGAGGTAGACAGGGTACACAGCTAAGGAACAACAACTATACAGAAGGGATACATGCCATTTACATTTGACTCATTCAGTAGACACTATTATCCATGGTGCCAAACTAACAAAAAAAGTGCATTCAACTAAGAAATGTGAAATACCACACTAGCTCTTTTGCAGTACACTTAACATTATACAGGCTTGGACATGATCATTGGCACAATTTGCTGCTAATATATTTCCCACGGCCATCCAGAAAAGAGACCCACTCGAGTGAAAATGAGTTCCTGTTCCGTCTTGTCCTGTACATTTTTTGCCTGTACGGTCCCAATCGCACAACAGTTCTATTACCCCACAACTTTCCTGTCCCGATAAAAATCACCTCCGCTCAATTTAACGCACAGAAATCAGAAATAACTTATTCCATTAACGGCACTCTGCTGCATGAGTTTCCATACCAATGGCCTCGTTTTGGGCTCACGAGACAAGAGTGGGGGCTGGTAGCTAGCTACTATTTTGTTGCCTGCCCAGCTGGGTACCAAAACATTTATGCAGTAAATATATTTTGATTTGTTTCACACTTTTTTGGTTACTACATGATTCCATATGTGTTATTTGATATTTTTGATGTCTTCACTATTATTCTACAATGTAGAAAATAGTAGAAATAAAGAAAAACCCTTGAATGAGTAGGTGTGTCCAAACTTTTGACTGGTACTGTATAAATAAATGGCATATATTATGTATAATATTGATATTTATTATGTGAATTGTTGGAATCATATAATTAAAAATGAGTAGGCTATTCTAATTCTGTGGTTGGTGTTGTCATGAAAGTGAATGAAAAAGACAGTATAGTAGGAGTTGTGAAGTCAGTGCTTCCCAGGGGACCCAACCCTTTGAATAGAAATGTTATCAAGATTTTAGATGTTATCAAGCTTCACCTATTCTCTCTGATCCAGAACATGTTTGTTCATGCAACCTGCTGCCACCACCACTGGCAAGCACCTGTATTCAGTGATGCCAAGATTGAGCAACATTTCAGACTACCCTGTATGAGGATTCTGTGTTATGCACTATAGCCCGTTACCATATATGTGATTGAATATTATCTGCTGTTTGTCTTGTGTGGATGTATGTATGTGTTATGCAACCCTAACACCTGGCAACTTTTTTTTTTTAAACAGCACCTAGCAACAAATTTAGCTACTTTTAAAAATGTATTTGGAACTTTTAGCAACTTTTGAAAAGTGACTCAAACGCTAAAATGCACGCATTTTCCCACTAAATGACACAAAAACGATTTTCTCTGTCACACACTCGGTCACAACACACGTGCCTGGCTGCAAAAGTGCATTGTGAGTGATGTCAGTAGCAGGCGCTCAGCTCGTGCACAGCCAGCAGCAATTTCTGCAAATTGCAAATCATTGTTGGCTGACTGCAGCTGCCTGTAAACGAGCTGAGCGTCTGCGGTGAACGTCACTCACAATGCACTTTGCAGCCAAGCATGATAACTAATTACCAATACACTGCTTAAAACTATAATTGTTCAGAATGTGTAGGTTTCCTAGATTAAAAGAAAATAAGTCAAATGTAATTATTCAATAGTGTGTCATTGTTCAATAATTAAGTGTTATGTTTAAAAATAAAAATATCTGATCATATAAAATGTGTTGCGTTTATATTACTTTTACAAATAAAAATATGTGATAAACAAAAAAATCTAAACTAACAAATGTCAAATCATATTTCTCGCCGAGATGGCCAGTCAATTCGAGTAACGTTATTGTGTATTCTACGTAATGACGCAGTTTTACGTTATTACGCAATGATATCACAACGTCATTTAGCAACTTTTAGCAACAAATCGACCTGCCTCAAGCAACTTCCCCTGAAAATGAGTTGGCAACACTGCCTGTATTAGAGCTAACGTTTGCTAGCCAGATATGCCCTAGCTTCATATTACGTGCTAGCTCAATGCATTTACCTAGCGATTAGCATTAGCAGCTAATGCAAAATAATTATGTGGAGCTTGCTAAGACTAACTTACTAGCAGTTGGCAGAGATGAAGAAACTAATAGTACAATATAAAACATGTGGATTGATATGAAGAAGCAAAGTTGAAAGCAGCATCGTTCTTGTTTCTTGACTACATGGGATTCCTGTTCCCTTGTCAATCCTGTTCCAAATATAATATTCTGAGTTACAGAAAAGTCTAAACAAAAGAGGAGTAAAATTAGCAACAGGGACAGCAGAGCAGACCTTCGGGTGGGGATGTTGACATCAGCCAGGGTGTAAAGAGGGGTGAGGCTGGGCACCAGGTAGTGCAGTCGAGGGAAGGGCACTAGGTTCATGGCTATTTCATTCAGGTCCATGTTGAGTGATCCCTCAAAACGAGCTGAACTGCAATAAAATAGAAACAAACAGTTAATTGATATCACACATCAGACATTTCACAATCAAGAAGACAGATGCTATCGCCTAAAACAAACAAGTGGTCTTCTTTATTGACATAAATAACCACTTTAACAGTTCAATGACTGCACTATGCAATGATGTTGTTGCTGGTGAGATTTTTTGAAATTCTAATGAAATTCCGATTTTTACAGTGGCAGTAAAATGCACTGGAGACCAGACTCCAAACACCTGGGAGGCTTAATGAAGAGAGTCTTGTCAAGGTAAATAAAATGCCTAGTGCCACAGACAGCAGTTAGTTCGTCTCCAGTAGTCTACCTGGTGATATTGAGCAGCAGGTTGGCTACGATGTTGTTCATGGCATCAAAAGGCTTCTCGGCTCCACTGACCCCTCCCTGGCCTGAGATGATGGCACTGTCCTTCTTGATCACAGAACCTGGCTTCCCACTGTGGGACATGTGCTTGATCTTGTTCACTATGTCTACCAGTGACTGGAAAAGGAATCATAAGAATGGACAAATGGAAGGGAATTGTTATTTACAACAGTCAGTAACAGATTGTAAAACATGGTCATGCATCGTATGCATAATACGGAAATACAATACACGCACGCAAACACACCTGATTCTCCACAGGGAGGACACAGTCGGCATGCTCGGTGAGCTCCCGCATGGCCAAGACACTGTTGTAGGGGGAAGTGACGACATCGTCCTCTGCTGAGGGGTAGACTGAGGTGACGATACGACATACCTCGGGGAACTCCTCCTCCAGAAGTTTCAACACACAGGTGCCCAGGCCTGATCCAGTTCCTGACCATCACAGCATAGGACACAACACATCATGGTTATCCAAAATGTTACACTGAAAAAGCAGAAGACGCCAACGTCGTTCATGTAGTAATAATGTGTTTCAGTAGTTATGAGACTACGTATACATTTGTACACTCGAGTCCTCACCTCCACCCATGGAGTGAATGAGAAAGAAGCACTGCAGGCAGTCACAATGCTCTGCTGCCCTCCTCAGCTGGTCCACAATCTGTTCCCTGTAGGCTGAGCCATACGTCCAGTGGCCCACTGCCCTGGAGAGGAATAAACAGGTGGCACAGTTGTTTTACAAATTCATGTTATCAAACATAAAATGTACCTGCAATTGTACTGATGGAAATTACTACTGAGTGCCAGTCTGGTGCTATCATGCCAAGTCCTTGTCACTCAGTTATGCCATAAGAAATGGAGTTGGCAAGAGCACCAACAGATCTGGGACCAGCCTGGGAAATGACCACGTATAGCCTATACAGAAAAAAAATAGAGTTTCATAAGCAGTATTTTGAAGGAATGTGAGATGGCACCCCGCGAGGCAGGCAGGCACAGTCGCTAACCAGTTGTTGCCTGAGCCGGACACATCAGTGATGAGCTGAGTGCTATCAAACAATTCTCTCAGCGGGCCCTGTAGGATCTCATTCACCACACCCTCCTCCATGTCCACCAGCACCGCCTGTAGTGAAGACATTAGTCTTGTCAGAGTGTGTGAAGCCGACACACAAACAAACACGTCAAAGTGAAGCAATAACTGTCACTGGAATTTACCCTGGCCTTCAGGGATTGGATCCTCCCACCAGTGATGTCACAAGATCCCCCGACGCTTCTCCTGGAAATACACACATAGCAGGGAACCACAGCGGTCATTTGAGAAGGCACTCCATTTGTTTGTCTGAATGAACATGCACATTTCACAGCCATGTGGTAGCTAGGGTTGAATGGATCACAGCAAGAGATTGGCAGGATGGAATTACCTTGAGTCAACGTTCCGAAAGAAGCTGCTCAGCGCCTCATCGTAGATTCCTTTCTAAAATAAATAAATAGGAAGGACATGCTAGAGATAATGCAGCTTGGGTAATGAATAGCCTATGCCTGTTGTCCAATGGAAACATACCAGTAGACTAACTTCCTGTCCCATTTTACACAACAAGTGAGAAGACAACCGGAGGCAAGTATATTTAGGTTACCAGCCTAGACTTTTTCCACATAAAATCAAATATTTAATCTTTATTTATTTTCTTTAAAAAGTATTACTTACTTTATTGACATGGGAATGTTCCCGCAAAGCAAGATCCCAAAACCTGCAGCCCACCTGGTTACCACACTGCCCAACTGCAGAACACAGACCATGAAAGCTAAGGGGATAGTCTGTCATAGAAAATTGTGAAACCAGCTGACCCATGTAAACATTAGCTAGCTCTTCCAGTTTCAAGTAATGATATTCCCATTGATATGCCCCACTCATCAGCCATCTGGGTAACACAACTTTCGCCAACATGGCGCTGCTTTGTTTACGAGACCACGGTAAACAATGAGCTCAAAATATATCATCTTGGTCACTGCTCAAAAATCGTAGAAGTCAGATAGACAGTATCAAACAAACTCACCCTGTACAACAACTGATTGTGTCATCACTGGAAATAATAGCGGTCTTCTACGACTTTGTGCAACGTTCTCGTTTACAGAACATCATATCAACTTTCAGGGGAAATGTACGCGACTGTAACAAGACACTTTTATATTCGCCGCGCACGTTTGTCGCATGTTGATGGCGTATATTTGTCATGGTAACATAAACCGTGGACCAATGCAACTTGTTTCTTTCATCATATTCCCCCCTTCAGTTTGACATCGGCTTGCATCTGTATGGCCGAGATGCAATGGCGATGAATGTTGAAGCAATCGAAGAAGAACGCGATGAATCAGCACAGAGAAATGTTCCATCAACTTCCATTTTCCACTGTCATCATACGCTAGATGGCAGTACACTGTGGTTGAAATTCATACCTCTCCCTCCTAGAATAATAAACAAGGGAAGACCTTATTTATTGCATTATATATACTTTCCATAACAAATTGTATGGAAAGCAATATACTTCCCATACAGCATTTGGGGTTTTAAGGCCGCCTTCCTGATTCAAAGTTTAAAATGAAACCATACTTGATGGTCAAAACCAACTTACTCTGCACAACTAAAATAGTACATCGACAAAACTAAAACAAACTCACACTTCTTCCTTTCTCAAAGTTCCATATTTCCCCACTCAGTCTCTTGGGCCTGAGTGGGTAGTATGGCTCGTGACAACCTTTCATGTAACTCATTCATAGAGAAGTCCTCCAATCCCAGAAACTGCTCCACAATTATGTCCGTTTTTCTGGAGTTTTTCTCCACTTCGGCAGTGATCACGATAGCCACAAAGACTACAAAGCCCACCGTCTTAACATGTAGAATATCTGTGTCCTACTGATAAGAGGCAACCCCTTCCCCCTGCAGTGAAGGCCTACCCATCACCATGGGCCGTTCAGGACCATTCACTCCCCAGCTCTCTTGACAGCCACTGCATATGATACAGTATGTTCTGGTCAGTGGTGGAAAAAGTAACCAGTTGAGTCTTACTTGAGTAAAAGTAAAGATACGTTAATAGAAAATGACTCAAGTAAAAGTGAAAGTCAGCCAGTAAAATACTACTTGAGTAAAAGTCTAAAAGTATTTGGTTTTAAATATACAGTTGAAGTAGGAAGTTTACATACACTTAGGTTGGAGTCATTAAAACTCGTTTTCAACCACTCCACAAATTTCTTGTTAACAAACTATAGTTTTGGCAGTTCGGTTAGGACATCTACTTCGTGCACGACACAAGTAATTTTTCCAACAATTGTTTACAGACAGATTATTTCACTTATAATTCACTGTATCATAATTCCAGTGGGTCAGAAGTTTACATACAATAAGTTGACTGTGCCTTTAAAGAGCTTGGAAAATTCCAGAAAATGTCATGGCTTTAGAAGCTTCTGTTAGGCTAATTGACATAATTTCAGTCAATTGGAGGTGTACCTGTGGACGTATTTCAAGACCTACCTTCAAACTCAGTGCCTCGTTGCTTGACATCATGGGACAATCAAAACAAATCAGCCAAGACATCAGAGAAAAAATGGTAGACCTCTACAAGTCTGGTTCATCCTTGGGAGCAATTTCCAAACGCCTGAAGGTACCACGTTCATCTGTACAAACAATAGTACGCAAGTATAAACACCATGGGACCACGCAGCCATCATACCGCTTAGGAAGGAGATGCGTTCGGTCTCCGAGAGATGAACATACTTTGGTGTGAAAAGTATAAATCAATCCCAGAACAACAGCAAAGGACCTTGTGAAGATGCTGGAGGAAACAGGTACAAAAGTATCTATATCCACAGTAAAAATGAGTCCTATATCGACATAACCTGAAACGCCACTCAGCAAGGAAGAAGCCACTGCTCCAAAACCGCCATAAAAAATCCAGACTACGTTTTACAACTTGCCATAAGGACAAAGATTGTACTTTTTGGAGAAATGTCCTCTGGTCTGATGAAACAAAAATAGAACTGTCTGGCCATAATAACCATTGTTATTTTTGGAGGAAAAAGGGGGAGGCTTGCAAGCCAAAGAACACCATCCCGACCGTGAAGCACGGGGGAGGCAGCATCATGTTGTGGGGTTGCTTTGCTGCAGGAGGGACTGGTGCACTTCAGAAAATAGATGGCATCATGAGGGAGGAAAATGATGTGGACATATTGAAACAACATCTCAAGACTTCAGTCAGGAAGTTAAAGCTTGTTTGCAAGCTGGCTTTTAAGGACAACAAAGTCAAGGTATTGGAGTGGCCATCACAAAGCCCTAACCTCAATCCCAAAGAAAATTTGTGGGCAGAACTGAAAAAATGTGTGCAAGCAAGGAGGCCTACAATCCTGACTCAGTTACACCAGCTCTGTCAGGAGGAATGGGCCAAAATTCACGCAACTTATTGTGGGAAGCTTGTGGAAGGCTACCCGAAACATTTAACCCAAGTTAAACTATTTAAAGGCAATGCTACCAAATATTAATTGAGTGTATGTAAACTTCTGACCCACTAGGAATATGATGAAATAAATAAATAATTCTCTCTACTATTATTCTGACATTTCACATTCTTAAAATAAAGTGATGATCCTAACTGACCTAAAACAGTTTTTTTAAAGGATTAAATGTCAGGAATTGTGAAAAACTGAGTTTAAATGTATTTGGCTAGGGTGTATGTAAACTTCCGACTTCAACTGTACTTAAGTATCAAAAGTATAAACCATTTCAAATTCATTATATTAACCAAACCAGATGGCACAATTTTTTGTTTTTAAAATTTACGGATAGCCAGAATTATTTGTGTTTGTGAGTCTGCAAGATCAGAGGCAATGGGGATAACCAGGAATGTTCTCTTGATAAGCGTGTGAATTTGACAATTTTCCTGTCCTGCTATCCATGCAAAATGACGTTAGCTAGCTAAATTGAAACTGCTGGGGGAAAGGTATCTAGCTAACTCTCACCTTAATCACAGCAGTGTAGCTAATGTTAGCTAGTTTTCTAGAAAATAAAAACTCTAGCTATATTTGAAAGACTATAGCTATATTTTAAAGACCCTTTTTGTCAAAGTACTTAATTCCACTGCCTGTTTATTTATTAATTGGTGACTGAAAAAGTTGCAAAGAAAAATATCCCTCCTAATTTCACTGCAAATAGACTAATAGGCTGTATTGGTTGGGTATCATTTGGCTGATGTGGACATTTACATGACAGGCTGACCACACCGCTGGTGTCGCGTGCGCGAGCGGTGCAAAATTAATTTAGAAGTCTATATTATTCAATTATTGCACCCACACTGCTCGCGCACGCCAATGAGCGTCTGCGTTGCCAAGGGCTAAAATAGAAATCAGTTCTATTTCTGACGCAGATCGCGCTGCAAGTCCTGCCTCTCCTATCTCCTCATGGATTTATAGAAGCAGGTACCCACATGCAATCTCCTCATTGGTTATACCCACGTGGATGACTGAAAGACGAACGAGGTCAGTGGTGGTAATGCATCAAATTTATGACATTTTCCAATTGCAATATAAAGTCAAGAGAATAAAAAGACTGGAAAGAAGAGAGATGACTTGAAATGATTCAGTTGACCGTTTTATGTGTGGATTAATTGGTAGAGTAGAGGACCTTGTGCATTTCAGGTAAAATAACAACTCAATGTTTATATCCCAAGACAAATTAGCTAGCAACAGCAAGCTAGCTAAATAGGACAAATTAGCTCGCAAGTGCAAGCTAACTAGCTAAATTGCCATAAATGTTTAAGGCTTTTCTACCTGTCCCCAAATTAATATAATTGGTTCAGATATTATAATTGTTTTGATATTTTAACCTGCGTGTCGTGATCGCGTTTGGCGTGGGGGGGGACAAAATACATTCGTGCGTGATGGTGCCCGCGCTCAGCCGGTTTAGGTTCCGTGTGACTGTTTAGTTTTGCGAAGTTACTGACTTATAGGCATATTGTTATTCATGTTTTTGTTATTGCATTTTAGGTGGAGAGGGAGTAAGATCACTAGAAAGCAGCATGCTGCCACAACCACTGAATACTGGGGCCTGCCTTGGAGTATTGTTGTATTCATCTCCACCACATGCCTAGAAATCATATGACGAACCTGCATAGACTAACAAAGGGAAATTGTGTATAGGTTTTTGTTCCAGTACTTCACTAACACCTCATTCAACTAATTGTGGTCTAAATTGAACAAAAACTTGCACAGTTTAGTCCCCTGGGACAGAAATCACCAGAGTCTGTGTTACTGAATGAGCTTCCAAAGTTACACGCTTCAATTCTGCATGATAGTTTATAACATGTGTGGAACTAATTCTATCATTATTTTACTGGCAAATTTCATCCTACAAATTGACAAAACTTCCTTCAACGTGACAACAGTGACAGAACTCTGAGCGAGCGCAGATTCAAAATCTTCAAGTGTATTTTTTATTCACAGCAGAATATTCATAGTCGTAAATGGACGTGCAGTAATTTTGAATATAAATGATGCTTTCAAATCTTATTGAATGTATTCAAATGTAGAGTTAAAAGTTTTCTTGACCGTTGCTAAACATTTCACACGTCCTGATACCAAGCGTGCGAAATTAAATGACACATTTTGCGAATGGTACTTGCAACCACAAAACTCTATTTGCGACCACAAAATGTAAAATATAAATTCACATAGCTCTGTCATGATTATAATCCCATACAACATAAACTCTTTCTTATCCTCAGAAGTACACCAAATAAAAACTGTCCTTTTCTCATAATCCTCCCAGCATTTACTTTACCCATCACTCTTTCCACCAGATTGAATATCTCAAATGGATTCCTCAGGTTTGGCAACTCGATATGCCCCTTCTCAATTCTCCCCGTTTCCCATTCTTTTGGACCATAGTCCAATCCTCCTCGCTTTCACCGCCATTAGTTCCAAGATCTACACCTAATCGTGCCATCGTTTTCTCCTTTCCGACCTCTCTCTTTCTGTGTGTGTGAGGGGAATAAACCAATAACAGCAAGGATTTTAGAATATACATTTTATTAATCAGAAAAAAAGTAGAAAAACTGCACTGTGACAAAGCAATGAAGACGATTTTGTTACATACAGATGTGGCAGCATTGAGATGACAACATAGGGTGGTGGAAGCATTGTCTGGAACTGGACTTGGCTGCACTCCTACAGTGCATCATAGCTCTCTGACAAAAATATAAACTATGCTTTAGGCTCCTATCAACCAAACCCAAACCAATCCCTTTGGAGTGGGAGTGTGGATTTATGAGTTCTGCCAATGTAGATTAAAGGCCCAATGCAGCCCTTTTATATATCAAATCATTTCTGGGTAACAATGAACTACATTACTGTAATAGATTTCCATTAAAATGGGCAAAAATAGCTTTTTTAGCAAAAACAAGAATTTTGCTAGTACTGTCTGGGAGTGGAAAACTAGAAAATAGCTGTTATTGGCAGAGAGGTTTGGAATTCTCTTTGTTATTGGTCTATTAATCACTGTACTGCATGGTGATGTCACCATGAAAAAACGAAAATCCTGCCCATGCAAACCTGCTGATTAGAAGGTCTTGTGTAGATTGTATTTTCAACCAGCAACTATCAGGAAATAACACTGATAAAAAAATGTTCTCACACTTTTACAGTGTTAGTTTCATCAGCTGTTATACAATATTATATAAACAATGCATTTTGACTGTACTGGGCCTTTAAGAAAATGAAGATACCTTTTCATAGGGTGATACAGTTACAAGCCTTCTTAAGTTGGCAATAATATGAGCAGTGGTCCTTAATCACATCATGTTGCAGTCCAACTCTTTTGGGGGGATATTTTCTAATGTGAAACTAATTCATATGGGAGGGTTGGTTACGTTGCCGGGTCATTTTCTTTTCCAAATGAAAACAAACATTGTTCTAGTTAACATCAAACAAGAATAGACAATTTAAAACACAATGAAAATGACTTTTCATGCTTTATTGACAGTGTGGAAACTTGTTAGGAAGCAGAATTTGGTCAGTCGTGTTGCTGGAGAGCTGGGCTGTATTCGTTATGACAGGTCCTTTAGGCAGCTGGACAGGAGCCCACACTGACAGCCCCGCTGACCAGGGCCGCTTTGCTGAAGGCCACTTGGCTCTCGTTCACCGTCAGGTTCCTCACACAGCCTGTGTAGGCCCTCCTAGTGGCAATGCCCTCTGGGAGAAGAGATTCTAGGAAGATATATAATAAACAACATTATAAACACATTTCCTTTTATTTTGCAAACTCAAGGTTGATAGTGCTGCCTCACCCTGTAACCAAAGTACTCACAGTTTGGATGTGTTTTGTTAGTTGGAATGTCAGATAGTGTCTAGCAAAAAACTATTTTGTGTGAAGTTCAATCGTCTTGAAATGCATGGCTTTGCCACTGACCTGGAGCTCCACCAATGAACACAGGGGCCCTGGCATTCTGGGTACTGTGGTAGAGAGGTCCCACCACATGGTTGACATCTGAGTCCACATCCAGCTGGATTACATTGGCATCTCGGATCACTGAACCAGAGGCAGAAAGGACAACAGAACACATTGTTGTCAGCCACTGCACATAACATGGGCCAATCATTGCAAATGAACCGTGGTCCCATACTGTTTAAATCAGGGGCAGTCAATGCAATAAAGATATCTCTTACCTGTGATCCTGTGCCAGCTCCCATCACACAGACCCAGTCTAGGAGTGACCTGAGTGAAGAACTCACGGACCCCATTGTTCACCAGCACCACCACCTGTGAGCATAGAACAATACTTGCATTGAAGATCTACTAATAGCAAATTAGCAAATTACGACTGATTGCTTTGTATTAGTCGCTTACCGCTCCTTGATGAATATACATCGTTAAGTACTCCTCTGCTGCTGTGTAGACATGCAGTAGTACCCCTGACGCCACACGAGGGCGCACCTCTACCACCAGCTCAAACCTCCGCCCCAGGTTGAACGTGTCATCTTGAGGGAGATGGACAGAAAGAGTAATTCAAGTAAAGTCTGCTCTACCAGCCCCTCTGTCCGTTCGGAATCTCATCTTTAACGCCTGTAACCTGGAATGTTTCACTGCACTTCGGCCCAATGGGATCGTGTGCACGTGTGAAACTTAGCCAGCCACAGTAGGGTGTGAAATTGCTCTGCACTCGTTCAAACAGCTGCAGCTTGGCTTCCAAGACCTTGGAGATTGCAGCTCTCCTCTGCGCCCTCAACTTTTCCACCAGGCCAAATTTTCACCACAGCTGCACTGGGCATATCAAATTCCGATATCCTGACTAGAGCCTCTCTGCTTCCCCGTCTCTGTGGTGACTGGTGAGCGGCCCAGGGGTTTTGTCTGCTTTCCAGAGAAAATCTGACATGGCGTGTGATATAACTGACACATTGTTTCCAAACAGCTCCAGACCCTGCCAAAGGGATCCGTGTACAATGATAGGATGGAGTGTGTCCTGAAGATTGCAGGAAAATCAATGTTTCACAAGCTTTTCCTTTGGTATCATACTTCAAATTAATCTGGTAGGGTTCAGCCACAGTATAAAGCCAGAAGGGCCTTGAGGATAATCATATGCCATTAATTTCTTAATTCCTAGCTAAATGGAGAGGCTTGGCAAAGTGTGTTTGTGTCTTACCCAAGACGACATATCCTCCCTCTTCAGAGAAGTATGTCCCCGGCTCATAGAGTCCCTCGAAGCACGGCGTCACCCCGAAGGCCTGGGACACGGAGGACAGCCATTGGCCATTCAACTGGAAGTTCTTCACACAGCCAGTGAAGCTGTACGCAGAGTTTCTCTATTGGAGACAAATACAGCACAGGAAAGTGTAAATGGGTGGTAGTACAGATATCTGTAGGTAATATGTTCCACTAACAGACCCCAGAGAGGGGTCACATTGATGGTTTATTGTTTTCTGTGGGAAACGTATCGTCTGAGTACAGCAGTCTGAAGTGAAAATACTTGGATGGCTCCCAGTGTGAACATATGCCAGAAAAGACTAGAGGACCATAAATCATTCCAGACATCTCTTATAATGTTCTTTATCGAAAGTTCAGGATCTTGACTTTTTAGTTCTTCTTATACATTCTTGGCCAGGGTTTTCATATGTTTCCAGGTTTCCACTGTAAAAACATTCTGCTCCATTTTCCTTCAGTAGGCTATAAGGTCCTGCTCTGTGTCCCAAATTACACCTCATTCCCTATATAGTGCACAACTTTTTGACCCTGGTGAAAAGTAGTACACTACATAGGGAATAGTGTACCATTTGGGATGCAGCCCTGGGCACTAAGGGGTGTATCTTACCAGTATGTTCTGCTGGGCCCTCCCTGGTGGCACCCCTCCCACATAGAGGGTACTGCTGACGTGCCAGGAGACGTTGGAGCCCTGAGCTCTATCCTCCAGCAGTGTCAGCCCATCAATGATTAATCGGCCCAGATTCCCATCACGAATAAAAATAACCTGCAGGAGGAGAGACAAGACAGGGCTGTTACACTGTCGGGTAGAACTATGCCACTGCTGAAAACGAGTGGCTTATCCCATAGAACAATCTATTTATGTGTGACAGGTGTCAGAGGTAAAAGTTATGTATTTTAGTATATGGTTAATGGGGAATAAGTACACTACCGGTCAAAAGTTTTAGAACACCTACTCATTCAAGGGTTTCTTTATTTTTTACTATTTTATACATTGTAGAATAATAGTGAAGACATCAAAACTATGAAAAAACACATGTATTCATGTAGTAACCAAAAAAGTGTTAAACAAATTAAAAAATATTTTATATTTGAGATTCTTCAAATAGCCACCCTTTGCCTTGATGACAGCTTTGCACACGCTTGGCATTCTCTCAACCAGCTTCACTTGGAATATTTTTCCAACAGTCTTGAAGGAGTTCCCACATATGCTGAGCACTTGTGGCTGCTTTTCCTTCACTCTCCAATCTGACTCATCCCAAACCATCTCAATTTGGTTGAGGTCGGGGGACTGTGGGGGCCAGGTCATCTGATGCAGCACTCCATCACTCTCCTTCTTGGTAAAATATCCCTTACACAGCCTGGAGGTGTGTTGGGTCATTGTCCTGTTGAAAAATAAATGATTGTATCGCTGCAGAATGCTGTGGTAGCCATGCTGGTTAAGTGTGCCTTGAATTCTAAATAAATCACAGACAGTGTCACCAGCAAAGCACCCCACACCACGACACCTCCTCCTCCATGCTTTACGGTGGTAAATACACATGCGGAGATCCTCCGTTCACCCACACTGCGTCTCACAAAGACACGGCGGTTGGAACCAGTTTGGACTCCAAACCAAAAGACTGGTGGAAATTTGTCCAATGTCCATTGCTCATGTTTCTTGGCCCAAGAAAGTCTCTTCTTCTTATTGGTGTCCTTTAGTGGTGGTTTCTTTGCAGCAATTCGACCATGAAGGCCTGATTCACACAGTCGCCTCTGAACAGTTGATGTTGAGATGTGTCTGTTACTTATACTCTGTGAATCATTTATTTGGGTTGCAATTTCTGAGGCTGGTAACTCTAATGAACCTATCCTCTGCAGTCTTTCATTCCTGTGGTGGTCCTCATGAGAGCCAGTTTCATCATAGCACTTGATGGTTTTTGAGGCTGCACAAAGTTCTTGAAATGTTCCATATTGATTGACCTTCATGTCTTAAAGTCTTAAAGTAATGATGGACTCTTTTGCTTATTTGAGCTGTTCTTGCCATAATATGGACTTGGTGTTTTACCAAATAGGGTTATCTTCTGTATACCCCCCTACCTTTTCACAACCCAACTGATTGGCTCAAACGCATTAAGAAGGAAAGAAATTCCACAAGTGAACTTTTAAGAAGGCACACCTGTTAATTGAAATGTATTCCAGGTGACTACCTCATGAGGCAGGTTGAGAGAATGCCAAGAGTGTGCATAGCTGTCATCAAGGCAAAGTGTGGCTATTTGAAGAATCTTAAATATAAAATATATTTGGATTTGTTTAACACTTTTTTGGTTACTACATGATTCCATGTGTTATTTCATAGTTTTGATGTCTTCACTATTATTCTACAATGTAGAAAATAGTAACAATTTAGAAAAACCCTTGAATGAGTAGGTGTTCTAAAACTTTTGACCGATAGTGTATATTTACTTACATTGTGCCATGTTCCGTCGTTGTACTTCTCCGGGCTCTTGACCTTGACCTGTTCTTGACCCAGGTTGAAGGTGTACATCAGCTTCCCATGGGAAAGAAACAGAGCCATGTAGTTGTCCTCTGCCTCGTCTGATGCATAAAAGATGAGGCCGAACGAGGACTGGGTCTTCAGGGACAGGGAGAAGTGAGACCTGGGGGGTAAAAGGTACATTATAAACTGGGTGGTTCGAGTCCTGAATGCTGATTGGCAGAAAGCTGTGGTATATTTAAGTAATAAGGCCTAAGAAGGGTTTAAGGGCCTTATTGCTTTTATAAAATGGTTACCGTAATACGGTTTAGAAAAATATGAATAACTTTCTCAGTAAAACATGGGTACATTCGTTTCTGAAGTTGCTACCCAAGCGTGCTGGTCGTTAGTTATTTTCTAATGTTTTGACCCAGTCGTTAATTCGTTTCATTCTACGTTGCTATGCTAAACAAGCCATTGGCTTGTAGCTAGCAGATAATCAATGATGATGAGACAATAACTTCAATAAATATTTATTTAATAAATATCCAATAGGCCTCACTGCTCTGGTTAATGAATGAATGGGATTCTGAGTGTTTACGGTTTCCATGGTGAATTATTAGTTTTGCGTTCATTTATGGGCTAGCTAGCTAGCTTACAGGCACGGGAGAGACCGCATTTGTAAAATTAAACATTGTTGCACAGGTAGTAAAGGCATACAGGTGTCACGATCGTCGTACGAACTGGAAATATACTCAGACCAATGTGCAGCGTGATTTGGGTTCCACATGTTTAATAAAGGAAACTTACAAAAACAGCAAACGAAACATGAAGTCATGGAGTGCTCACAGGCAACTACACACAAACAAGATCCCACAAAAACCAGTGGAGAAATGGCTGCCTGAATATGATTCCCAATCAGAGACAACGATAAACAGCTGCCTCTGATTAGGAACCATACCAGGCCAACATAGAAATAAATGCACTAGATCACCCATCCTAGTCACACCCCGACCTAACCAAAATGGAGAATAAAAAGGCTCTCTATGGTCAGGGCGTGACAACAGGACGCCGTGCCTGGACATCGGCGCAGTGGAAGGCAACATCCAACTGTTGCAAACCAAATAGCAGCATGGGAAAATAAAGCTGTAGAGGCTTTTTTCCCAGAGGGGATTATGACACTAACACGTCATGGTTGTCCCACAACTCCCGCATATCAACCAATCAGCATCCAGGATCCAAACAACCTTTTTTATGACAGACCTATACCCACGAGTGTGACACAAAAAACGCTTTACTGTCATTACGTTGGTAGCAATAAGGCACCTTGGGAGTTTATGGTATATGGCCAATATACCACGGCTGACTTCGCATTGCTTCGTGCTTAAGAACAGCCCTTAGCCGTGGTATAGTGGCCATATATCACACTACCTTGTGCCTTATTGCTTAATTATACTATACTCAGACCATTACTCAGAGACCCAGAGTAAAGTGCATGTGACTAGTACTTAGACCAAGAAAACAGAGTGGAGTTCATGTGTAGAGTGGGTTCATGATTGACCTCTGCTTGACTTCTGCTTGACCAATCACCTATGTTGTACCCCCAGGTTGTGTCCCAAATGTCACCCTATTCCCTTCACAGTGTACTACCTTTATACAGAGCCCTAGAGATGCGGTGAAGAGATCATTGGAATGCAGACCATGGGGGGATAGAGGAAGGATGCAGGATTGATCTAACAAAGTGGATATTTGTCAAATCTGTCATGGTTGATTTATTGGAACAGGCCCACAATGTGGTTAATAAAGTCTGATATGGATATCTTTGGTTGTTTTTGCATAACATTTAGAAGTTGTCTCTTTTCAGGTTGAGATGTGTCTGCTAAATGCTAACTCCCGTTCATATAAGCTGGTAGCATAGAGTAGCTAGCATACATCGGTGGTGGTAGTCAAAGTCATTTTTAACTGTACTGCAGTTGATTGGTGACGATAACATGAACATGTGTTGGGGTTGACATCCATAAAAGCATTATACTCTGATTTGTACCTCAACATAGTGTGAAATACACATATAAACACTAGCCTACATGTAGGATCATTTTGCTGGGGGGCAATGAGGAGATTGGGGATCTTTCCCAGACAGCATCTTTAACCCAGGCATTTCCATGGCATTTCCATTGTTTTGGTTGAGTTCCATTGACCTCTTTACCACATCTATGGGCCCTGGTCAAAAGTAGTACACTATATAGGGAATAGGGTGCTATTTGGGATGCAAGCCAGGTGTTCTTCCCTATCCTGGCCTTACCTCTCAGCGAGGGACTCTGGGATGTCAGTGTACTCCTGCCTGCTGTTGGCGATACCCCCGTAGTGGTGGGCGTGGCGGGTGGCATGGGGCCTGGCGGACAGGTAGCATGGTGTCTCTTCTGTCTCTCCTGGCTCCTGGTCATCACTGTTCAGTCCCAACAGGCCTTGTGGCTGGTTGATCTTGTCTCTGCCCACCTTAGTGAGAGAATGGAGGTTATTTGAGTGTTGTTAGTGGGTCAATGCATGCCTATTGTTCGGTATACAGTATCGTCTTTAAAGATCGAAATTGGGGGAAGCAGCGCTACTGTTTGCCCCAGCGCCTTTGTCATTGTGGGGAATGGCGCCTCCGGCAGCACGGGGAAAAAACATTGCAGTTCATATTCTGCTGTTCAATTACACGTGCAATGATGTCCGAGGTGTTTGTTGTTTGGGGTAACTTCTTTGTTATTGTATTATCCCAAATGGATGTGGCAGTATCACCAATTAAGGATTCCATCTTTAAGTGTTTTTAAGACTCTTTTAAGACTAGAAAAGGCATTTTTTATGAATTAATACTGATGACTTTTGTATCCGGCAGGCGTAAGCTTTTAGAAGCCAAACTCGGGTTCAATGACATGTATTTAAATGATCTTCATTTCTTTACCTTCCTAGTATGGCCCTGGTTGGATTTGGCAGAGTTTTTGTGCTTTGAGAGCAGGGCAGCGGGCGGTCGCTCCACAGGGCAGTCCTGCAGGGAGGTCTGGACATTCTCAGTGTACTTCTGAAAGTCCTCAGGCTCAATGTCCCTGTCTTGTCTGGGGGGGAAGAAAGAAAGAAAGAAAGAAAGAAAGAGAGAGAGAGAGAGAGAGAGAGAGAGAGAGAGAGAGAGACTAGCAACTCAGTGCCAAAGACACAAGAGCCATAGAGCTACACACACACAACTCTGTCTCCATGGAAACACACTCCATGTCCTCCCACTCGGCTCTCAACAGCAACTCTGCCTGGCTTTCTTCCTCTCATAGATACAGCTAGGCAGCAAGGTTTTCACCAACCGACCTGAGCCAGATGTCCAATGAGCTTGCTATCATAACAACGTTCTCTAGAGATAAGAGGTGTGTACAACCTTGGACTCGTTCACTTGCTAATATTAGATGCAAACCATTACACTCCATGACGTCAAACACATTACACTTTTAATGTGATCTGTGTGCTGTCGCAGTGAGAGAGGGGCCAGGTCACCTGCTGATGTAGGCGTAGCTGATGCAGCCAGTGAAGTTCTTGATGCTGCTACTGGGAGAGCCTCCTAAGTAGAAGCTCCTCACTGTGGAGGCTGAGGCGGGGGAGGACGGACGTTTCTTCTCATGCTTGTCTTTGTCATCCACCACCAGCTCATATCTGATGGAGATAGATAGTTATCGGTCAATTGTTACAGTGAACAATTATAATACATTTTGCTAGTAAATCACACTTTTAAATATGAAGAAATATGTATGTGGCTTGACAGCGAGGCAATCCGTAAAAAAATACTTGCCAGATAAAGGGAGATGTTTTTTACGATACGTTGGATTCTTACTTGTCATTATTCGCTGAAGCTACCAGGAAATGGGTCATTCCATCGTTGTACTGCTTCTTGTGTGATTTGACTCTGGTGCCCCTGGAGTTCAATACCACTGCTCCGTTCTCCAGAGCGATGGTAAACTCATCAGACTGAAGGAGGAATAGAGTTTGGAGTTGAACAACAGTTGTATTTCCTTTGCAGTTCCTTTGGAACTCACAAACTCAGCAAAAAAAGAAACATCCCCTTTTCAGGACCCTGTCATTCAAAGATAATTCGTAAAAATCTGAATAACTTCACAGATCTTTATTGTAAAGGGTTTAAATCCTGTTTCCCATGCTTGTTCAATGAACAATAAACAATTAATGGGGCGGCAGGGTAGCCTAGTGGTTAGAGCGTTGGACTAGTAACTGGAAGGTTGCAAGTTCAAACCCCGAGCTGACAAGGTACAAATCTGTCGTTCTGCCCCTGAACAGGCAGTTAACCCACTGTTCCTAGGCTGTCATTGAAAATAAGAATTTGTTCTTAACTGACTTGCCTAGTTAAATAAAGGTTAAAAAAAATAAATTTTTTTTAAAAAAATGCATCTGTGGAACGGTCATTAAGACACTAACAGTTTACAGACGGTAGGCAATTAAGATCACAGTTATGAAAACTTAGGACACTAAAGAGGCCTTTCTACTGACTGAAAAACACCAAAAGAAAGATGCCCAGGGTCCCTGCTCATCTGCGTGAACATGCCATAGGCATGCTGCAAGGAGGCATGAGGACTGCAGATGTGGCCAGGGCAATAAATTGCAATGTCCTTACTGTGAGATGCCTAAGACAGTGCTGTGTGTTACAGGGAATACATCCTCCTCCCTCATGTGGTACCCTTCCTGCAGGCTCATCCTGACATGACCCTCCAGCATGACAATGCCACCAGCCATACTGCTCGTTCTGTGCATGATTTCCTGCAAGACAGGAATGTCAGTGTTCTGCCTTGGTCAGCGAAGAGCCCGGATCTGAATCCCATTGAGCACGTCTGGGACCTGTTGGATCGGAGGGTGAGGGCTAAGGCCATTCCCCCCAGAAATGTCCGGGAACTTGCAGGTACCTTGGTGGAAGAGTGGGGTGACATCTCACAGCAAGAACGGGCAAATCTGGTGCAGTCCATGAGGAGGAGATGCACTGCAGTACTTAATGCAGCTGGTGGCCACACCAGATACTGACTGTTACTTTTGATTTGGACCCCCCCCCCTTTGTTCATGGACACATTATTCAATTTCTGTCAATCACATGTCTGTGGAACTTGTTCCGTTTATGTCTCAGTTGTTGAATCTTATGTTCATACAAATATTTACACGTTACGTTTGCTGAAAATAAACGCAGTTGACAGTGAGAGGATGTTTCTTTTGTTGTTGAGTTTATGAAACAAATAAATACAATTCAGGCAAGAATCAATATACCCCCTCGGTGTGGTAGAACAGGAGACCAGTAGGCTGCAGTGTCCTGAAGTTCAGGCCACCCTCGAAGGCGTCGAAGGGAGATATCTTTGCTGCAGACCCCAGGTAGCTCTCTCCAGTGAAGTAGGCTTTACGGGACATCTGTTAGAATCCAAGACACAACAGGGACATTGTCAACTATTGTAGTTCAGTTGATTCTGTATACACCACCAATGCTTTGTCTAGTCGCATTTGCTATGGACTACAGTACATACAAAGGACTCCTCAGGACAACCGCTGCTGATGCCAATAGTGCCTGGTTCCTCCAGGAGGTTAAAGTCTTTCTTCTGGAACTGGAAGCCCTTCACACAGCCCTTCAGCCCCATAAGGGAGGATAGCTCAGGCCTGGGGGAGAGGGAATATGCTCATAGTCACATAGGGCCTGCCGTCCAACTGTACTCAGTTTAATGCTAATGTAACAATCTGTTGATATTGTGTTACAATTGTCAACTATGCTTACAAAGTAAGACCTCTTAAGGTCCTTGGATTGGTGTGAGGAAGTGCACATGTGTGATTAGATAACTGACTCACCTGGAGAGGAGAATGCGCGAGGGGGCCCCTCCTATGTAGATATCGGAGAAGGGCAATGTTTTTTTTTCATTCTCCATGGACTTCACGTGACTCTTGTCCACCAATAGAATGATCTTCTTGGAGTAATGATAGATGACTGACACCTATAAAAAGAACAGCACAGCTTAGATTGGATTAGGCCTACTGTTGAAAGGAAATTGATTGCATTCACATCTTAATAGGCACACCCCTGCCGACAGAAAGACAATGGGCTGATTTAGATTTACCTCATGGTATCTTGCGTCATTGATCTGTAGTTTAGGTAAGTTACTCTCCATGACGATCGGGCCTCCGCTGAAGCCAAAGTCATACATGAGACGTAGGAAGCCATTCTTCAACTCTAACAGGAAGAACTTGTCCTGGAATGAATTATTGAACAGTTTTTTCTAGAGTCATTTTTCCCTAAGTAACATGACGCAGAAAAAGTATTGGTAAATCTCTCTATGCTCTCTGAAGAATTGCAAGGCATAGCATTGCATCACTGACTGACACTATGTTGCTTGTTCAAAAATAAAAGGGGACATTTTCGCTACTATATTTACCCCGGTGACCATGAGTAACAGGATGCCGTTGTTTGCTACTGTCCGAACAGCAATGTCAAACCGGGTGACGATGCCAAATTTACCCCTCCTCTCCATGTTGTTGATGAGGGCATATCCAGTTCCGTCAAACAGGTAGCTGGCGATACGACTCTGCGAGAATGCCAGCTTATACCTGATACGGCAAAGAAAACAATGTTAGAGTTAAGTCGAAATGAAGCGACTTGCCTGAAGGAGCCTCAGGTGGAGACGTGGACTCTTTAAGGGCAGAGGTAATATCTAATGTTCCCAACAGAAAACGTATATAGACAAGATACAGTATGTCATACCTGGGACAAGGTGTTGAAGCAACTACATCCATCTTGTGCGTCTGTTTGAAATTGTAAAGACTGATGACATCATTATTTAAAGAGGCCAACTCGATGCAGCCCACAAAAGGAGCTAGGCTGAGTGCAGGTGGAAGCTACAAGGAAAAACAAAACATTCAGAATCTTAATCTTGGAAGGAAAAAAGTAAATAGAGAGTCATCGCAATACTGATTCAATTCTGCTGTGTCAGTGGTTCATGAGTGAAGTACAGTTTACATCAATATTGTACGATGGAAATGGTCTGCTACGCATTTGCCAATGCCACAGAACTCTGATCAGAGGTCGATGTCATATCCTGTTAGAAAGTGATACCGTACCCTGACGTCAGCGGGGACGCCACCCACGAAGAAGACAGTGTCTTCAGGGTCCAGGTTGAACAGGGAGTCGGTGCCAAAGGCTTCGCCCTTTTGGATGAACTTCTGCTCGTCAGTGGATGTCTGACTGGGCACAGTCAGGAACACTTTTCCATGTCTGCCCAGCCTGTCAAAACAAAGACACAAAGAAGCGTGAATAATCAGTCCCATCAACACCATTACATACTGCATGGGCAGAACAGCCTCATAAATCCCTGTGAGTGGTTAGACGAGACAGATGTCCTGTCTGTGTGAATGGACGGACGGCCTTTAGCAAGGTTGCAAATCTGTACTGTATGTGCTTTAGCCAAGTTCTTTGTCATCGCTTGTCCTTCATGAAACATGCATGGCATGACGACAGACATGACAGATGTCTTGTCTAATAAGCATTAGTTGATCTTCTACCAGGCTATCTGTTGCGACTGGATCTGTTGCTTAGGTAACACACTACTGTACCTCTCCACTTTGATGAGGTTGAAGACTGGAGGCCATTGGCTGACAGGCTTTGAACCCAGCGGGATTTCAACATCTTCCCCTCCCAGGTTGTAGATGTACACCAGGTTGTCATTCTTGATGGCCAGACCCATGTAGTCCTTCTTACCCTATATGATATGTAGGAGAGAAACCAAGGTGACAGGTTTTATACAGCACAGTGCCTGTATTGTAATATTGAATCCCTGCCTGCGATCTTATTCAGGAAAATCTCCTAATCTTTGCTTTATAAAACCAACGAAGGGTCACAGAGCGCCATTTCTAAGCATCAAGCAGACTTACACAAACACCACTGCATAATTTACAGCAGTGACAGAATCACCAGGGTAAGCAGCATCATTAAAGAGAACAGAGAGGCCCAGAGAGGAGAGCTCCTGTGGGTGGGAGGGTAACAGCATTTATGTTAAATGAGCCCCGACTTTGGCGGCAGTGGCGCACACAACAGGCGTCTCCCGGAAACCTTTTGAAAAAGGCAACTGTCTCAAAGGCCTCTTCTGCTCACATGATCACAACAAACCATTCATCTGCACACAAGCTGCTCTCGCCCTTTTATCTCAAGCCATCCTCAGGGTCCAAGTCTGGGAACTATCATTAGCAGATCTGGGCCATTCTGCAACCCCCTTCTCCAACCCACCCACTTCTTGCACACAATAGAAAAACACATCAGCATTATCACAGGGGCTGTTGCGCTATATGCTGGTCTATGCTAGCCTGATCCCAGATGTGTTGATGCTGTATGGCCAACTTCCATGGTTGTGGCATGACAACAAAAGGAGGCGGCTATGCAGGACAAGTAGATCTGAACCCAGCACCAGCCCAGCTCCCTATTTCCTAACCCCCCCTCCCCCCAGCCTCCTCACGTTTCTGTCTCCCAGATAGAAGATGAAGCGGTCCTCAATAGGGTCCTTATCTGGGTCCACCCTGATGAACAGACTGATGGTGGTCACTGTCTTAAGGTCTGCCACGTTGATGTGGGGCTGCACTTCAACCGACGACTGACCGTTGAACTTCATGGACACTTGGACCTACAGTATGGTGTAACAAAACATGATATACAGTGCCTTCAGAAAGTATTCAGACTCCTTGACTTTTTCCACATTTTGTTACGTTACAGCCTTATTTTAAAATGGATTAAAGAAATGTCATTATGGGGTATTGTGTGTATATCGATGAGGAAAACAACTATTTTATCAATATTAGAATAAGGCTGTAACTTAACAAAATGTGGATAAAGTCAAGGGGTCTGAATACTTTCCGAAGGCACTGTATCTGTGTCATACAGGACTCGATTATGAACAAGACTTGGGATTATAGTAACACAAGACTGTACAGGGTTTTTCATTGGTGGTGATAGGTGATAATATTGACCTTCTTGGCCACACTCCTGGCCTGGGCGATGAGCTCTCTGATCCTCATGATGTTGGTGGTCACATTGTTCACTGGCTTCTTCTCAATGACACGCAGCTTGTCCAGCAGCTCAGGAACCAGCTCAGACAGGTTCTCAACTGAAAACCCCACCATGGATGGAGAGGATTACCACTTACTAGTTTGAGGGTAATGCTTAGTCATTTAGTCTTCTCTGTCGAGGATTGAAATACTGTAGAAGTGTTGATGACTATACTGTACCTGCTTTCCCAGCAGAGACTACAGCACGGTCAAAGGCTGCAGCAGAGTAATCTTGGTTCTTCATGTTGGTGGCCCACTCCTCCACCTTCTCGTGGATGGGGGTGATGGTCTGCAGGACCTCCACAGAGCGGTTCAGGGTGCCTTCAGCCACCTCCCTGGTGAGCTCCAGACGCTTGGTGGTTCTGCCTGGAAGATCAAAGTGGAATTCAGAACAACAAATTCAGTACTGAGATGAGGAGAGCAGTGAATGGCAGTGAATACAATGATGTGCATGTCAGAGACCCTAGATAGGCTATGGTCCAGAACAAGAATGTGTTTTACCTGACTCAATTTCCTTGATGTCTTTCAGTACTTCCTCTAGTTTTTTGGTGTTGTCATCCATGGTCTCCTTGGTCTCCTCAATATATTTAATCTTGTCCAGAACCTCAGTTTCAACCTCTGTTGACACAATTCACACATGAATCATCGAGGAGAACCCGTACAGTCTAGTCTAAAAATAACCAGACAATGCCCAATCTAAAAAATGTCATACCAAGTTGCTCAGAATGCAATGAAATAGATTCCTTGAAGATGTTGTCTCTCTGGGTCTTCAGGAACCCCAGCTGTGTGTTGATCCCGTTGGTGGCCTGCCATAGACAGCACAGTTTTAGCTTATCAATTGAAAACCACTCTATATTAGCCTAAATACTGTATGTAGCTAATGTAGCTAACTGCTGCGCATTTTGGACAACCTACATCCTCAGCTCTTGTTGCTAAATCCAGTGTTGTCAGTCCAGTGATGTTGGCCTCTTCGATGTACTGGACTATGTTGTTGTACACATTGGCTGCAACCAGAGCCTTCTGCACGAATCCGTTGGCATCGCTGCCTTTCAGGTCACTGGGTGGAAAGAAACGTACAACAACGTCAAGGTCTAGTTGGAATCTTTGTAAGGCATTAAGGGTAAAGAACATAGCTGTAGTGTTGGCCTGCTTTTAACTGTGATACTACTACTGTACTACTCATTTGTGCTTCAAGTAAAGTGTGATTGATTGTTGATCAGTTTTGAATAATGTTCAGTGGTGGTTTTGTTCTTGAATGTAGTGTGCTTTATAATGGAATAAAGTGGATAATCGAGTCATGTTTAGCAGTTGGTTGTTTGGTTCTACAATGTGATGTGCATTAGAGGGATGCCATTAGGAGATCATTACTATATGACATCACTACTACTCACTACTCCAGCTCTGTAGCTTGACTCTGTAGATCCTTTGCGTGGTCCTGGGCTCTCTGGACTAGGTCTCTGTCTGCCAGGGACAGTGCCTCAGTCTTCTCCTGCAGCAGCTTGCTGGCGCCATCGATCGCAGCGTGGTACTCAGTCACGTTCTACACAGATACAGACCCCATTCCAGGACTTAACTAACAAAGTTACGTCTGAATGATTCTATTTCACCACTGACTTAACCAATAGAGAGCCAATTGACTTAAAGGGATACCTTGGGATTTTGGCAATGAAGCCCTGTGCTTACCATTAATGCCCAGCCATTATGCTAATGCTAGTTAGCAATTGCGCTAATGGTAGTTAGCAACATTCTTCACGCAGAGACATACCAATGGTATTCACAAGTTCATCTGACTCTGGGGAAGAATACAAAGTGCTTCATTTCGAAAAATCCTGAAGTATCCCCTCAAAAAGGGAATTGTATAACCTGTTAAACTCTGAGCGATTGTTTTGTGTCCTGTACAGGGTCTGGCAAATGTTGGTGGGTTATAAGAATGAAGTTCTTACCTTTCTAACAGTACTAAGCATGTGTTTGTAGTACTTATAGTTTTGAAACCCGAAATGTACTTCATGAGGGTAGTATACAATATTATGAATAGTTTAGAAAATGCCATTAGAGGGCGTCAGAGTTTGCAGCAGCGTTTTTGATCTCATGCAACCTCAAAAAATGCCCTAATATCATTTTTGGGTTAGATTTTTCATGGATTCATGCAAAGTGCATTGACAATACGTGGTACTCTCCCTGTCATGCCATGCAGTGCCTTTAGAAAGTATTCACACCCCTTGACTTTTTCCACATTTCGTTGTGTTAAAGCCTGAATTCAAAAGGGATTCCATTTAGATGTTGTGTCACTGGCCTACACACGATACCCCATAATGTCAAAGTGGAATTCCGTTTTGAAATGTCTTTAGTCAATAAGTATACAACCCTTTTGTTATGGCCTAAATAAGTTCAGGAGTAAAATGTGCTTAACAAGTCACATACAAGAGGACCACAATGGAAATAAGTCCCAGACTTTACTGTGTGTTATCCTCAATGATTTTATTCATGTGCATGTATGGCTTTTAAGTTTTATGTGTGCTTTTGTTTTTAAATGGTCAAATTAATAAACTAAACTAAACTAATAAGTTGCATGGACTCACTCTGTGTGCAATAATAGTGTTTAACATGGTTTCTGAATACCTCATCCCTGTAACCCACAAATACAATTATCTGTAAGATCCCCCACCCGAGCAGTGAATTTCAAACACAGATTCAACCACAAAGACCAGGGAGGTTTTCCAATGCCTCGCACCTAATGGTAGATGGGTAACAAAGACATTGAATATCCTTTTCAGCAGTGATTAATTACACTTTGGATGGTGTATCGATACACCCAGTCACTACAAAGATGCAGGCGTCCTTCCAAACTCAGTTGCCGGAGAGGAAGGAAACCACTCAGGGGTTTCACCATGAGGGCAATGCTGACTTTAAAACCGTTACAGAGTTTACTGGCTGTGATAGGAGAAAACTGAAGATGGATCAACAACATTGTAGTTACTCCACAATACTAATCTAAATGACAGTGTGAAAAGAAGGAAGCCTGTACAGAATACACATTTTCTAAAATATGCATCCTGAATCAGGCACTAAAGTAAAACTGTAAAAGATTTGGCAACGAAATTACCTTTATGTTCTGAATACAAAGTGTTGTGTTTTGGGCAAAACCAACACGACACATTACTGAGTACCACTCTTCGTATTTTCAAGCATGGTGGTAGCTGCATCATATTATGGGTATGTTTGTCATCGGCAAGGACTAGGGAGTTTTCTTTTGGATAAAAATAAATGGAATAGAGTTAAGCACAGCACAGGCAATCCTACAGGAAAACCTTATTCAGTCTACTTTCCAACAGACACTGGGAGTCCTTTCAACTTTCAGCAGGACAATAACCTAAAACACAAGGCCAAATATACACTGGAGTTGTTTACCAAGATGACATTGAATGTTCCTGAGTAGCCTCGTTACAGTTTTGACTTGAACATCTTTGGCAAGACTTGAAAATGGCTGTCTAGCAATGATTAACAACTAACTTGAAAGAGCTTAAATAATTATTTTAATAATAATTGTACAATTCATGTGTGCAAAGCTCTTAGAGACTTATGCAGAAAGACTCACAGCTGTAATTGCTGCCAAAGGTGATTCTAACATGTATTGACTAAGGGGTTTGAATACTTATGTAAATGAGAAATATTTTTATAAAAAAAAAAATTACCCCCCTTTTCTCCCCAATTTCGTGATATCCAATTGGTAGTTACAGTCTTGTCCCATCACTGCAACTTCCGTACGGACTCGGGAGAGGCGAAGGTCGAGAGCCGTGCATCCTCCGAAACACAGCCCCGCCAAGCCGCACTGCTTCTTGACACACTGCTCGCTTAACCCGGAAGCCAGCCGCACCAACGTGTTGGAGGAAACACCGTACAGCTGGCGACCGAAGTCAGCTTGCATGCGCCCGACCCTCCATAAGGAGACGCTAGAGCACAATGGGACAAGGACATACCGGCTGGCCAAACCCTCCCCTAACCTGGACGACGCTGTGCCAATTGTTCGCTGCCTCATGGGTCTCCCGGGTCACAGCCGGCTGCGACACAGCCTGGGATCGAACCCGGGTCTGTAGTGCCTTAGAGCGCTGCGCCACTCGGGAGGCCCCCAAAATGAGATATTTCTGCATTTCATTTTCAATAGATTTGCACAATTTTTTTAAAAACATGTCTTCACTTTGTCATAATGGGATAGATGGGTGAGGGAAAAAACATCTATTTAATCCATTTTGAATTCAGGCTGTAACACAACAAAATGTGGAAAGTAAAGGGGTATGAATACTTTCTGAAGGTACTGTGTCCAAAACATGCACTGAAGCAATCCAAATCCATCGTAATTACATGATCTCATTCAGTGGGTCCAAAATACAAAGCTTTCAGGCATAGGTTAATGGTGACTGTGGCGTGTACAGAAAGAGAACAGGCCTTACCTGCACCAGGAGAACCATCTCAGCAACAGTATTCTCAGTGTCCTTGACGAGGTCTTCAGCTGTCTGCAAGGTGTCATTCACAGCTTCGTAGTTCTCCACCAGTATCTGCTGCTTGGCCTGGGAGAGAGATGTTCAGTCATATCTTTGTTTTAGTACAGAGCAGAGGAGGCTGGTGGGAGGAGATATATACGATGGACAGGTTATACATTATGTGTAGTGAGTACAGGTTATGCATGTCTCCCATATGAACACTCTTATCACAAAAGCACATAAATCATAGGAACAATAATATTAAACGTGAAATGAAAAGTATGAAACATTTGTTTTTTCCCCAAAGAGGCAAGATAGAGATATTTGTTGACAAAGATATAAGGATAGCACAGTAACATTGTCCTACCCCCAGAGTAACCCTGGCTTTGTTCCTGTTGCTATGACTAGTGTTGACCAATCTGCTTAGGGAAGGAAGAGCCCCAGATTATGGGAGGCCTCCTGTTTGGACAGTGCACCATTCATGTCATTGGTTTACAGCAGAGGCCCTGAACCACAATGGGCCCATAATGTCAACTTGGGCATGACAACAGGCCAGTCTGTGTGCTACAAAGAATCCCAATCCCTCAGGTTTTCACACCGTAATGAATAGGACCAACAGGCCTGTTGTATTGTATTTCGGATCTATAAACAGAACAGACACGCCCCAGACTTAAAGAAATGTTAAGGAGCTTTACAAAATGACTGTACACATGATACCCAATTCAATGTCAAGCAGCTGTATTTAACTCTAAGGGGCATAGCCTCTTTATATGGGGATATGATTGTGTGGTGCAGTAATGTATCTCCCCTAGTTTGTGCCTCTTAACAATCCAATCCAACAGCTGTTTCTGTGTTACTGTTCTCTACTATTAAATACCACGGGTAATTGAGTTCTCTGGCAGACTTTGGGAACAACAACAATCCCCATACAGATGGAAAGAAATATCTGGTCTATTCCTTGGCAGGAGCAGGACAGTGTTGCTTTCCAGTGATAAAGCCAAGCTGAACTCCTACAACATTCAGAGAAGAGATAGAGGTAGACTACATTGAGGCAGAACTCAACAACATCACACTCCCCCAGAGCAGGCTTGAGCTGCACGTATCGTTTTAGCAGGGCGTTCTCACAGTGAACTGTAGTAATAAACCCAAGCGGACGAACACAGAGAGCTGGAAACCAGAGAGCCAGGGAGCCAGGCCAGCAGGCAGTCAGTCAGTCAGTCAGGCGGCCAATCAGGAAGTCAGTCAGAGAGTCAGAGGGTCAGGGAGACTGGGAGTCAGCTAGAGACATTTGGGGAGCCAGGACGAGAGCGGCTCCCGGCGGCACAGTTTGGGCCAAGCGGACCCCGGGGGTTGTGGGAAGTTACCTCACTCCTCTGGAATTTGACGGTGTTGGCTTTGTTCATGTCCTCCGTCTCCTGCACAGTGTTGGCAGCCTTCTGGAGGATCTCCTGGGCCTCAGAGAGCTTTTTGGTGAAGCGGGAGAGCCCCTCCCGTACCGGGGCCATGCGGCCTTCCGTACTGATCAGCTTCTTCTCCAGCTGACGCACGTTTCTAAGGACTGAACGACACACAAATGGGACCCCAAACGCAGCCTTTTGTAACAAACCATCAAAAAATGTGTGTGTGTATGCGCAAGCACGTGTTTTCCTCACGGTCGTGGGCCTCCGTGGACTCATCGGTGGCGGTGGGCTCTCGTGGGGACAGGTCCAGTTTCTTCATCAATGTCACCATGCCCTCGGCCATGGCCGTCTTCTTTCTGATGACCTCTGGGTCCAGGTCTTGATGGACACTGTAGAGCTCCCAGTCACTGATCATTTCTGTGAGACACAAACATAACAGGGAGCACAGGGTGAAGGAAGGCTGGGATATGACTGAGGCCGCGTTACCAGAAGCGCCCCCTCGAAAACTCAAACGCTGATAAATGGAAGACTGTAGGAAATACAGCAACGAGGATTTGGATTTCAATCTTAAGCCAAGGCGCCATTCAAAAGTTATTGGAAATCACATATCAACATTTAGAACATACCTAAAAGCCTGTAATAATCGCAAGGAAGGTGGACAGTACTCAAAGAGGCATAGCAGTGTAGCTTTAGCAGACCTAAAATTACCTTCAAGGAGTACGTTGAGAGTGGTGAGGTTAGTGGTCAGCTCGTCAGCCAGAGTGACGCTTTGTAGTGTGTCTTCATCCACTCGGTCCCCCATGGACTTCACTACACTCTCCTGGCCCACCACAAACACCAGACAGATCAATGACATAGTCAAGACAAACACCACAAGAACACACAAATCAATCACACAGTCCGGACACTACCACTACAGCTCAATAAAATAGATGTGATGGCTCTGAGAGATAAGCTAACTGATCTACACTCCCCTACGTATTTATTTGGACAGTGAAGCTAAAATATTCTTACTGGCTCTATACTCCAGGATTTTGTATTTGAGGTCAAATGTTTTTTCTCAGGCGACAGTACAGAATGTCACCTTATATTTGAGGGTATTTTCATACATATCTGTTTTACCGTTTAGAAATGAAAGCACTTCATGTATCTAGTCCCCCCATTTGAGGATGTCATACATTTTTGGGCAAATTCACTTGTTAGTGTATTAAAATTGGTCAAAAGTTTAGTAATCTGCCCCATATTCCCAGCATGCAATGACTACATCAAGCTTGCAACTCTGCAAACTTCTGCAGGTGGACTTTATTTCACCTCCAGCGTAATGTAAACAGTGGAAGAGGGAGGAAGAGGAGTGCGAGTGAGTTAGATGAGCGATGAAGGTGTCCGCTTACCGTCTCTGCCAGATGGTTCATGTCTGAGAGTAGAGCAGCACTGGCCTCCTCCAGCTGCCCTGTCTGTGTCCTCATCATAGATGACTTATTTCTCCAGTTCATAAACTGAGTCTGAAAACAAAACGGGAGGAGTTAGATACACTTACACAATACTATTACAATACAGTCTATGCGTGTTAGGGTTGTGAGAAGAGAATTGTGTGATGTGCACTGTACAATGTTTGGTGTATTGATTGGTTAGTTAGTTGGTTAGTTAGTTGGTCGGGTGTTTAGTGTGTGAGATTTGCCAATATCCAGCGACTCTGTAATAGTTAAACTCCCGAAGTTGCTCATTTCTCTTGTTTAAATCAGAATGAACTGATAATATAGGTGTGCATCAACATGATTGAGTCCCGACTATACCAGCCTGAGCAGAAAGAGAGGCTGTACTCTACCTGCAGACGGTGGGCGGTGTAGTTGTAGTACTTGAGCCTGTCATTGGCTGCAGCCCCAGTGGAGATGTTCAACACACTGACCTTCACCTGGTCCAGCGTCTTATTGGACAGCCTCAGGTCACCAGTCAGGTGCCAGATACACTCATCACAACCTGATAGGAGGGAGGAGCCAAATGACGACAAAATGATTTTCTATGTCATTTCCCCAACATCACATCAGTCCAACACAAATAAATAGTTGTTTAATGATGAACTGAAATGTATTTTTTTTTATTTCTAACCAGGCCCTCTTACTGATGTTGCAGGGGTTGACCATGGCTGCTTCTGGCAAACACTCCCCAGTGTGCATGTCACAGTGCCCGCTAGCACAGTCACATTCTGGATGGAAGAAACAGACACACACATGCACCTCATATATAGCTACAGTTGATTACATGTGGAGTTCCCTTCATCAAGTCGAATGCTTTATCAGCCGGACACGTGAGAGTCAGTCTGGGTACCAAAAATATGATGGAACCCATGGTGAGTATTATGGCTGGGAAGGAGTGCTGCTGCACGTGCTGAGTGGTTTGGTACTGGCTCTGACCGTGTACTGTATTTAGCTTCCTCTCTTAGTTCTTATTGCTCATGTTTTGTATTTTCTTATAATGGATACTTTTGAATACTGTGCTGTTGGGTAGGGCTTACAAGCGAAAGGTGCAATATGCCAAAATCGCTCCGCTATTGCCTGGATGCTAAAATTCTAAAAGTTCAGACTCATTTCTGTTTATGTGACAAAACAATCTATGCATAGTGTAGAGAATCATTGTGCCATCTAAACCACTGTGGAATACCTTATCAATAGCCCAAAATATTGTATTTTCAGCTTTTTGAAGCTGGTGTACAAAACCGAAAGTAAAAGATTAAAAAAATAAAGTTAAGAATGGGCAGCATAGAAATAACGCAATAGATCTACCGCTTCTTGCTTTCAATGAGAATGACAGTTCTACAACTCACATTTCTATGTGAATTTGGTTGGGTCGCCCAAAAGTTACATAGCAGCTTTAAGCATTTCACTGTACTTGCGCACGTGACAAATAAAACTTGAATTTAGTTCCCTGGTTCTCTATACTGTGGCTGTGGGATGATTTTGGCAGCTGGCCAGATTAATTGGGGCTGGGCGGTGATGTCAGAGGAAAGTTGGATGCTAGCTGCAGTTTGTCCTTGTGATCGTGTACAAATGTGTACAGCTGGCCCCGGGGTTGCAGATTGCAGCAGATGCCTGCCTGACATCATGTATGAGTGGGTGTGAGAACAGTGGACTGACTAGCTAGCTGCAGTAAAAACTCTGGGGGAAACAATTTCGGTTCCGAATGTTTGACCAAACTGGTCTGAGTGGTTTATGTTCTTGAGTGTGTGAAACACAGAGAGAGAGAGTGATTTTTTTATATATTTTTTTTAACATCTATGACAGACACTAGCTTTTGGTTCCAGGATTTCCTGCATGTGGGTGATTGAGATGGGAGTAGGGTCACACATGACTTACTCTGGCACCCTGAGGGGCCGTAGTTCCAGTGGTCTGGGAGGCAGCGCTCGCAGTATCGGCCTCCGGCCCCTGGTTGGCACTGGCAGCTGTGGGTCAGAGGATGACAAGTAGGCCGGAGACCGGCAGCCCCACAGTCACACCTCCGGCAGCCCTGGCAACCGTTGAAACCTGTGTGACCCTCCTAAAGCACATTATAGACACAAGCCGTATAGTTAGTTTTGCTTGCTGTTGTTGTTCATGCTGTTGTTAACTATATACAGGTGTATTCACAGTAGCCTAAACGATTTTGTCTGCTCTCTTCTCCACCTTCTTTGCTTAGTTATCAGGGAAGACTGTCCAACAGTGTGAATGTGTGTCCACATGACGGCTCACATTGAAAAGGCCCCTGAGTGACTCACCTCACATCGGTCACAGAGTCGGCCGGTGACGCCAGGCTTACAGTGACACGTCCCGGTCCTGTCGTCACACGATCCTGTCCCGCACTTGCTGCACTCACACGCTGTAACACAGGACACACACATAGGTAATACAGCGCAGGTCACAGAAGCGTGACATGGTCACAATGGAAAAGGTTATTTTTGCCCTTGCGGAGGACAATACAAATGCCAATCCTGCAACAGACTGACAAGGAGTTCCCCACGTCCATTAGTATTCTACGTTTTCTACAAGTGACCAGAAGATCGACTCTGTTGTCTCATAGAGTGACTAGTGCTTGACTTTCCAAGGATGCTTTTCTTCCACCGATGTGCACATGCCACAAGGTTATCTTTGTTGCACTGCACTGTCTCTGAGGCTTGGAGGCATTAGAGCACGGCAGGACCAGCCCGCCAAACTATGTAAACACACAAAATGGACTTTTGTTTCACATCGACCTTTGTAATTGCCTTATGTCTATAACAGCCATTATGAGCAACACAGGGGGGAATTGTCAGAGCTCTACCTGAAGACAACGCCACAGCAAGGCGTTTAAGACAAAGAGCAAGGTAAAAGCAGGGTTCAAATGCAACGTAAAGCATTTTACTGCTCATGAACACATCTTCACCCTCCAGACAAGTGGGTATCATCTTCAGACGTATAAATATCTGTTTTGTTCTCTATGTTTTTCCATGGATAGTCTTCATTGACAGTAGGGCTGACCTGTATTCGTGGAGCAAGGGCCTTAGGGTTAGTCATGTTTAATAGTACTCTTGGCAAGTTGGCACGCACCTCTGCAGTTCTTGGCACTGATGGCATCACCGTAGAAACCCGGGGCACACCGTTCACAGTTGGCTCCAGACGTGTCCCCCCAGCAGTTCTGACAGAAGCCGGTCACGTTGTGGCACTCATTGAAGATGTGGTTGGGGTCCGAATTACCGTTACAGTCACACCTCTTACAGGAGTCACCAATCATCATGGGGTTGCCAGAGAAACCTGGAGCACATCTGGGTGAGGAAGACGCAAGGTGATTGCCAATAATTGTATGACTTAGGATGTCTTATCACTTATACTGAAACATCATTATTTGTAAGCATTTCCAAATATTTTCCTTTCAGGTTCAGAAAAATTGGCCCATATTCAACATGTAGAAATATGTGAAAATGCAAGAGTTTAATTTGTGGTTATTTGAGCTGATTTAATGTTATGGAGTGTAATTGCTCCCATGGTGGAGTTGCAGTAACTCATGGTTGTGGCCAAGCCAAGTCCCTGTCAGCACTGACCTCTCACAGTAATGTCCAGCATAGCCCTCTTGGCACTTGCACCGTAGGATGTTACTGCTTCTGTCACAGTGCTCTGCAAAGCTGGCCAGACACACAGGGGAAAGAATGTCAGTCAGTGAGCTCTGCCCGCCAACACACAGCCCACTGGGCACAGACGTCATTTTGACATCTAGTTCTGATTTACATTTGGTTGAGTCGTCAACTAACGTGAATTAAACGTGAAATCAACACAAAATGGCACCATGTCATTGGATTTTGATGACAACTTGGGTGAGAGGAAGACGACATTCCTTTACGTTGATGACTTTTGGCAAATTCAATCCGTTTTTTTTCACGCTGATTCAACGTCATCAGTTTTGTTTTACGACGTGGGAACAACGTTGATTCAACCAGTTGCCCAGCGGGAGGCTTCTCCCTGCAGGGCCGACACAACAGTAGGGTCTGGAGGTACATGCACTGTGGCTTACTTGTTGGAGGGGATCGAGAGGGGACAGGCGCACGGCCGGCAGGAGTGACGTCCGTATGTGTTGACATCAGGCATGTATCCGTCTTCACAGATCTCACAGAAATTCCCAGTGGTGTGGTCCTGACATGACTGTATGGTAGGGGAGAGTGGGGTAAGTTGAGCCAAAGGGGTAAGTTGAGCTACCCTTGTTTCTAGGAAACCATACATAAAATTCATAATTTGACCAAATATTTAGGAAGAGCCTATCCTTTAATGGAGCCTGTGAAGGGGAAAAAAACACATATAAAAGTGGTAAATAAGTTAGGTCCCCCAAAACAAAAATATTTTCACCAAGTCAAAGAAATGTATTTGTGTTAGAGGTTTCATGACGCTTGTATCTAAACCAAAGTAGATCATGTTAAGATTGTTCTATACATCAGTTGGGGTCTCCATGAGCTTCATTTAAGGACCTAAACCTAGCATGAAAGTGCATCCTTGTGGCTGTGTGAGCTAATATAGTCTAAATGTTTGCCTTGGGGTAAGTTGAGCCAATGGTTGAGCAAATGGAAGTGTTTTCTTCCCAGGCAAGGCATTATCACTGGGATATGAGGTAACAACAGAGCCTAGCCTATGTTAAAAGTGTTTAAAAAAGTACAAAGTGTTTGTTTGCTGCTAAGCCGGTGTAAAAAAATGCTTAAAATACCAAAATGACTGTGATTGTGTTGAAATGTGTTTGGGAAATAGAGATAAACATGGTTTTTAAAAGGTAGGGGTAATATTTATTTCAGTACAGGAAGTTGTAGGCGGTTTAAGTTACCCTATCCCTCGGCTAAACAAACCCCATGCCCGGAGTAAATTGTGCCAAGAGACCACTTTTTTTTGGACAAGCTACATTTTCAAAACTGCAAAACTGCAATGTTTACATGAATTATTTCCAGGGATACACATCAACCTAAAATATATGTAGATATCTTTGTGAGAAAGAATACTATATTTCCCTTGATGGAGTGATATTATATATATATATAAACTCTACCCTAAAGAGTGTAATCTAGTTGAAATATATTACTGATATAATAGTATTATGATTAATCAAGAGTAGGTAATACATGGGAAAATACTTACTATACAAATACCAGTGATCTCCTCACAGGTTTCTGAATGGCCTTTGCAGTTACATGGTAGGCATTTGTTCTGGTTACTGAGGAAATATCCTTTTGCACACACCTAAGAGAGGGAACATGAGGGAGATGTTTGTAAACAGAGTACAACCCCAGTTTCCCACAGGTACAAATTAGCCCCTGAACCTGATCTGTCTAAAATGAACCAGTTTAATGGCTGCAGAAGTAGAAACACATTGACCAGAGAGCAGCTGGGTTCCTGACGTTAATGCCAAGTTGCTAACGAGGCACTCTATCATTCAACAGCAATTTCAGAAAGTAGAGCACCTGGAATCGTTTTGGCCAGCCTGGCTTAGGTTGGTCTGTCATCAATGGGATACAACGTTCCACTGTTTTCCACAACATCTCTCATCAAACACACTCACATTCCTTCGTGGGAGAAGATGCTCTCTTATTCAGCTACTGTAAGATGTGGAAGTTAAGCACAGTACATGACCAGGGGGGAAAAAGTATGACATACTGGATACTGCTCTGTAATATATTTACAGAATGTCAGTTACACCAAAACATTTGTGCCAAATTCACTCTGCCACTTTTTCTGCCACTGGTAGTGCTGTGGACTAAAGTGCAGGGATGTGGGAACGACAGTCCCAGCTCCGACACCTCTAGAGTTTCTCCCTCGCACGGCCGACACGGAATTTACGAGACAGTACTTTTAGTCATCCCACGTCTGGTACATGTAAATCCACTTCGAGGTGGTTTCCTGCTGCAGTGTGATGTCAGAGTTCAGTAACCCCTCTTCCCCCCCACACACACACACACACATCACTTTGATCTTCAGTCACCCCATTCAAAGAGCGCAGTGATCATACAATACCACTCTGTTCATATTGGCCTACTGTAAAGAATGCCAAGTTTGCCTCCCCCTTGCTCCATCCAGAGTGGCTGGGACAAATACATCATACATTGCAGAGATACTGTATGCTCCCAGTTGTGATGCATATTTTCCCCTTGATTTATTCATGAGCAGGCCGTGAGACAGAGAAATGCCTCTCCAGTGAACTAATGTGGAACATCCTGCGAACAGCAGTGCTTTCATGACCGGGGCAGATTTTTCCCTGTAGCCCCTTCCTTCCAGTGGCTTTCCTGACCGATAGTACACAAACTAAATAAGAACAGACGTATACATCACATTGTTATGATGTTATAGGATGTCCTGGTTATAGTTCAATCAATTCTACTGACCTTATGCACGCACACATGCAGTATGTTTGCATTACAATTGATGACACACTTTTTTTTATTGAGCTTTTGATTGAATAATTAGCAGAGAAGAAGAACCTAGACCAGACATGATGTAAAATGATCTGACTGTGCACTGGGGACGATAAGCAGTCTAGAGATCCATATCACAGATGAGGACAATTGGACAAGGGTTCTAAGTCCACCACAGAATGTTAGTCCACCGGTTTTAAGCGGTGGCTGACAGTGCTGAAGAATGACCCTTCATTGCTAATGACTGGATTTAGAACGATTAGCTGTGTGACATCCTGTGACGGGTCAAACAGCTGGACGATGCATACACAACCAGACCCGTGGGACAAGAGGTTCCTGGGAAAGATGGAGCAGAATCAGCAGATGGTTTAGTGTGGGATAGGCTGTGTCCAAATGGCAACCGATTCCCTACATAGTGTACTACTTTTGACCACCAAGGCCAATACAGTAGGGTTCTGGTCAAAAGTAGTGCAATATGTAGGGAATAATGTGCCATTTAGGACTCAAGTGTGTATACAACCCAGTAGCCTTTACACCACGTCATATCTAATTACATTATTTCCTGTTCCTATTAATGCTTTCATTAAAATGCAATTTAGTTTCCAATCCCCTATCATTCAAAAACCAAGCCCAAACTTTGGGTGATATTTCCCCTGGGCATAGGGAGTAATCCTGAGATACTGAAAATGAACCCCTCAATAAGAATTCACAGCATGGTGAATGCTCTAATCTGCTCCTAAATGGCATGAACATTGAAATAATGGACATCTGTAGCCCTCTGGTCCACTATGAATGTCCTCGGTATGTGAGCAATTTTGGAACTTCTCCTCTGTGTGCCCACTACCGTAGAGAACAAAGATGACATTCACCACGCGGTATAGCCTCTCTGTGTTTCATATGCAGCAGCATGTTCCAAAGACTATGTCACAGGGGCTCCATTTCTAACAGGACTGAACACTGTTAAATGGTATGTGTTTATCACTAGCTGTTCATATCATGTGTTCAGAAGTGCTGTAGTAGGCCTATGTTATTAGATTCACAAGATGGACCATGAGTCTGCCTCTATCTCTGCCTCTGGGACAGCGCTGAATGAATACAGTGGGTTTTTTGCTCAGGCAACAACAAAAAAACAAAAATTGTCTTCAAACAGGAATCCAGTCCAAAATCTACATCTCTTCAGGTCTGAGGCTGTGAAATCTCGCTCTCTTTGCAATGGGAACAACAAACCATATGCCTCCCTGATTCCACTCCTCACCAATAAGGGGCAGATAGCTTATTGACTTTGGCCCTGGTGAAGGCTTCTGTCCCTGGCTTAGTGGTAAACTCCTCGGAAGACACTGGGGGGGGGAAAGGGTCTGGTTAGGTCATGTGAATATCATCAGAATCCAAAAACAGAGCAGAGACGATATGTCTGCAGTGGAGAGGCCTCATTCTCCTCACGGGACAATGGTATTCGAATGCTCACAGAACAAGTAAACAATCTTCACATTTCACAAGAGGCGGAAGATCGTCAAATCTCAATTGGAACACTATGGGGGCTCTGCTCCCTGCCCCTCCCCCACACAAATCTAGCTATTCAACTCATTGTTCTTACATTAGTCTAGCTCTGGACACATTGTTTTGCCTGTGTCCCCCTGAGATAGAAGAAGGCATCTTTAAGCTCGAGGCCCATTATAGGGGTCCCATTTGGCCCCACAAACAGGAAATACCAGCCTGTACCCAGTCTACCCACTATAAATGCATCAGCAGCATGTCACGTATTGTTTCTCATGCTCTTTCTACCCGCTGTGTTCCCTCTATGTGTGTTGCTCAACACTTTGCAGCTGGTTTCCATTAGGGCCCTATCGGGGGGCCAGCGGGTGCCAGTGGAGAATGGCACGGCCCTCATCGAGATCTCGGCTGGAGCTCCTCCGCTAACAGCCCGACCCCAGGCAGAAAAATGTGAGGGTTGAGAGGCAGCACCGAGTGGCCAGAGTGCGGCCATAGAGATATAGATCCACACAGCAAGATCCTCTCACACCCAAACCACCCCAGCACTTCACAAATGTCTACGAAGCACAATGACTAACTCACAAACCTGTCTGTCTTACAGTGGCTCTCAAATCTAAACCCGCCAGGGTTTAGCTACAGAGGCATTCAGCACAAGTCTTTGACATGACACAGTCCAAAGGACAGCACTCTTTCCACAGTCGTGGAAAAGTTTGTAACAACAACAGGCCCTCTATATTTAGCTGCGATAAGGCACTGGAAGCCTGCTATGCATCCTGTACCAGCCAAGCAGAGGAAAAAACTAAAAGTCTGGTCTTACTTTTACCACCGAACGCTGTTCCAAATCTAAACCGTTGGGAGCCGCTGGGCAGACGATCCCTGAGAGGATGATGGAGAAAAGAAGGCAGAGGCATGGCAGAGCTCTAGTAGCAGACATGTCTGTGTGTAAGTCCAGTGGAGCACTGCTCCCTCTCTGTCTCTCCCTGTCCCGTCTGTCGGGAAGTCTCTCTGGGACACAGGCAGCTCTCTCTCTCGCTCCACTGCACCCGTTGGTTTCACTTTTCCACTGGTCCGACCTCCAGATGCGGTGCCTGCGCCAGCCCAGCCCCAAGTCCTGTAAACTGTGTGTACTTCCTCCTCTCCCTCCTCCCTCTCTCCTCTCGACTCCCCCCTACGCCTCCCCCAGTGGACCTGCCTCTCCCCAGAGCCTGAGCTTAAATCACATACATATGGGAAGTCTGGAGGGGGGGGAGGTTGAATTGAGAGAGGGAGGGAGGGAAAGAGAGAGGAGGGAAGAGAGAATGGGATAGGAGATAGTTGAATTGAGAGGGGGAGAACGAGAGGGGGGAGAGAGCGAGAGATGGAGAGAGGGGGGAGAGAGAGCAATAGAGAGTTCACTAGACTAGTGTGTATGTCCAGCAGACAGACTGACAGACAGTGTAGTGTAGACATCCAGACGGCATATCTACCGCTGACTGTCAGAGTCACATTGAGTGTTGTCTGGCAGCAGTCGCCTCCGTTTGCAGGGTCCGTGTGTGGCACCCTTTCACCTTGGGGGCCTGAGTAGCAGACACAACCCCCAAACCCCCTCAGACCCCTATCCCTTCCCCCTCTGCTCCACTCGTCCAGGAAGAGAGGGCAGCCGAAATTAAGCCTCAGCACTCTGTCTGTAGTACAGGCTGAAGGAAAACCAGCTGTCCTCCCACCCCACCTCTTCCCCCTTCTCCTCCACCCCTCTCCCTTGCCGGCACCGCCTCTATGTTTGTTTACCCAGGTCAGACCGTCAAAGAAGGTGATTCATTTATGAAAAATGTGTAAGGGTCAGGATGCTTCCACACACCAGGAAGAGGCTGGTAACTGACTGACTGACTGCTACTTTCAGTCACAAAGGAAGTATTGTTCTGTGTACCTGTTTTTATGTGTATGGGCATTTTCAATGCAGAAACTCAAGACTATAAAGTGACATGTCATGCTGGACACTAGATTGTCACAGGGTGATTTTGTTCTCCCTTCATGTCTCTGCCTACAAAGAGCGTGTTGTAAGCCGTTTCAAATGCGGCTGAGTTGTGCCATTGGTCCTGACTGGACCATGTGGAAGTCATATGTCTCAGATGACCAATAAACAGGTTGTCAAATTCCATTGATGCATGTTAGGGATGTTCCTTCCCCGCAAGAACAAAACAACCCCACAACGACATGGCAGTTAACCGCTTCCACTTGAATGAGACACATCAAAGGAGAGCAAACCCCAACCTTTATAACATGCATAGGGTTTCTCTCTCTCACACACAGACACAGCACACACACTGCCTTGTGTAAAGTTTGGGAGAGGCTGAGAGCTCATAATATGTTATTATAACCAAAAGCAGCAATTTCTTCGTTCTGAAACCCGCACGCTCTCAGCAAGGTTTGTCTTAACTCAGTGAGCACCATGTAAACAAACTTCTCTGGCTGCATGTTGAAGAGGCTGTTGAGGATACTGTGAGTCTCCTCTTGGTCCCCGGGAGTCCTATTGCACATTGGTATTCGCAGCAGAGGGTCTAGACAGGGGGAGATCACTCACAGGGCATCGCCTTCTGGAATGATCTGTGGGCTTCACAAAGGTTCACTCCTTCATGGGTAAATCAGTCTGTGGTGGTCTACACTGCCCCATTCAGCCCACTGAGCCCAGGAGTCACAGCAAGGCCATCAATCTGATGAAAAGCTTGGATTGAGGCTCCCTGCCCCTCCTCGCCCACTGAATACATCAACAGTCATGACGCTGCTGCCCTCTGATCAAAAGACTGGAAGAGATCTGATGCGTGGGGCTGCCGCCACCTGAGACACTCAGTTCTGCATTGTTCATTGGTGTTTAGTGATGTTGTTCTGTGTGCTCTACTGCTTTCAGGATCTTTTCACTGCCCTGAATAATAAGGAGATGAATTAGGTTAGACTACTTCAATGCTCTACTTTCCGGCTGCCCGGGTAAAGCACTAAATAAACTTCAGTTAGTGCTAAATACGGCTGCCAGAATCCTGACTAGAACCACAAATTTTGATAATATTACTCCAGTGCTAGCCTCCTTACACTGGCTTCCTGTCAAGGCAAGGGCTGATTTCAAGGTTTTACTTCTAACCTACAAAGCATTACATGGGCTTGCTCCTACCTATCTCTCTGATTTGGTCCTGCCGTACATACCTACACATACGCTATGGTCACAAGACGCAGGCCTCCTTATTGTCCCTAGAATTTCTAAGCAAACAGCTGGAGGCAGGGCTTTCTCTTATAGAGCTCCATTTTTATGGAATGGTCTGCCTACCCATGTGAGAGACGCAAACTCGGTCTCAACCTTTAAGTCTTTACTGAAGACTCATCTCTTCAGTGGGTCATATGATTGAGTGTAGTCTGGCCCAGGAGTGTGAAGGTGACCGGAAAGGCTCTGGAGCAACCACCCGCCCTTGCTGTCTCTGCCTGGCCGGTTCCCCTCTTTCCACTGCGATTCTCTGCCTCTAACCCTATTACAGGGGCTGAGTCACTGGCTTACTGGTGCTCTTTCATGCTGTCCCTAGGAGGGGTGTGTCACTTGAGTGGGTTGAGTCACGGATGTGATCTTCCTGTCTGGGTTGACGCTCCCCCTTGGGTTGTGCCGTGGCAGAGATCTTTGTGGGCTATACTCGGCCTTGTCTCAGGATGGTAAGTTGGTGGTTGAAGATATCCCTCTAGTAGTATGGGGGCTGTGCTTTGGCAAAGTGGGTGGGGTTATATCCTTCCTGTTTGGCCCTGTCCGGGGATATCATCGGATGGGGCCACAGTGTCTCCTGACCCCTCCTGTCTCAGCCTCCAGTATTTATGCTGCAGTAGTTTATGTGTCGGGGGGCTAGGGTCAGTTTGTTATATCTGGAGTACTTCTCCTGTCTTATCCGGTGTCCTGTGTGAATTTAAGTATGCTCTCTCTAATTCTCTCTTTCTCTCTTTCTCAGAGGACCTGAGCCCTAGGACCATACCTCAGGACTACCTGGCATGATGACTCCTTGCTGTCCCCAGTCCACCTGGCCGTGCTGCAGCTCCAGTTTCAACTGTTCTGCCTGTGATTATTATTATTTGACCATGCTGGTCATTTATAAACACTTGAACATCTTGGCCATGTTCTGTTATAATCTCCACCTGGCACAGCCAGAAGAGGACTGGCCAACCCTCATAGCCTGGTTCCTCTCTAGTTTTCTTCCTAGGTTATGGCCTTTCTAGGGCGCTTTTCCTAGCCACCATGCTTCTACACCTGCATTGCTTGCTGTTTGGGGTTTTAGGCTGTGTTTCTGTACAGCACTTTGAGATATCAGCTGATGTACGAAGGGCTATACATTTGATTTGAATTAGAGGCTACTACTAGCACATTATTTAGGTGTTTTGACAGAGACAGATGCTATCTAACCCCAATCTCCCATTTATCTAACATTTTGGCCTGTCTAACCTTCAGTATGGGCTGAGAATGTCATGGTACTGTATGGAGAGGGAGTCTTTACTGCTGCACATGAGTGTGTGGTTGATTTAAAGTAAAGATGCATTTGTTTCGATAGATCTTTTCCCTGGCTGCCTGGGCTTACCATGTGGCAGAGAGTGAAAGAGGATCTCCTAGGCTCAGCAACACGGCTTTAAGGGGCAAGGAGGGAGACAAACAGGGGTGAGGGGCAGTGAGGGTTGACTTGTCAGGGCTCTTTTGGACTCTCTGATCTCCCTCTCACTCCAGGAGAGACCGTAAAGCCAGTCTGTGCCCCTCCCATTCCCCCCTACTTTATGTGACCCTGCTCAGCCTAACCCTATCACGGTGGAATGAGGCATACATTTCACAGGCGAAATGACTTGGGGTTAGGTCTAGCACCCAAACGGTTTTCAAAATGATCTCGAGGACACTGCCTGCTTAGTTGACCATAGACAAGGAAGTTGCAGGAAATGAATTATCCATGTATTTGGAAATCATGTATTTGGAAATCCTCATGAAATCAGTTTGTTTCTCTCCTCACTCCCAGACAGTCCTGGCAAATGTCTTGCTTGAGAAACTGCTGTTTGCTAAGAAGCTCTTTTTTTATTTTGTTACCATTTTAATTGAAAACAATCACAGTAAGGTACTTAATTGTTACCCAGAAATGATTGGTATTGAGATAATAAAAAAAGGCATCAACCAATCTGGAGAAAACAGACGGCTCAAGAGGTACAATGGCAGGAACAAGTATGTGAACCCTTTCGAAATACCTGGATTTCTGCGTAAACCGGTCATACAATTTGATCTGGTCTTCATCTAGGTCACAACAATAGACAACTGTCTGGTTAAACTGATAGCACACAAAAAAAGTATAGGTTTTCATGTCTTTATTGAACACGCCGTGTAAACGTTCACAGTGCAGGGTGGGAAAAGTATGTATTTAATAACTTGTTTTTTTTACTTCTGTGTTTTGGGTCGTTTTCCTGTTGCATTACCCAACTTCTGTTGAGCTTCAATTGGCGGACAGATAGACTAACATTCTACTGCAAAATGTCTTGATAAACGTCGATAATGGCAAGCTGTCCAGGCCCTGAGGAAGCAAAGCAGCCCCAAACCATGATGCTTCCTCCACCATACTTTTGATGTTGGTGTGCTGTGCCTTTTTCTCTCTCTACACATGTTGTGTGTCCCTTCCAAACAACTCAACTGTAGTTTCATCTGTCCACAGAATATCCAGGTGCACTTTTGCAAACTTCAGACGTGCAGCAATGTTTTTTTTGGATAGCAGTGGCTTCTTCCGTGGTGTCCTCCCATGAACACCATTCTTGTTTAGTGTGTTACGTATTGTAGACTCATCAACAGAGATGTTAGCATGTTCCAGAGATTTCTGTAAGTCTTAGCTGACACTTTAGCTGATTCTTCTAAACCTCATTGAGCATTCTGCGCTGTGCTCTTGCAGTCATCTTTGCAGGACGGCCACTCTTAGGGAGAGTAGGTCTTCTGAGATCTCTTTTGTTTAAGGCATGGTTCACTACAGGCCTTGCTCCTTGTGAATAGCAAACTCAAATTTTGTGAGTGTTTTTTTTATAGCTCTAACCAACATCTCCAATCTCATCTCATTGATTGGACCCCAGGTTAGCTGACTCCTGATTCCAATGAGCTTTTGGAGAAGTCATTAGCCTAGTGGTTCACATACTTTCCCCAACCTACACTGTGAATGTTTCAATGATGTATTCAATATAGACAAGAAAAATACAATCATGTGCGTTATTAGTTTAAGCACACTATGTGTGTCTATTGTTGTGACTTAGATGAAGATCACATTTGATGACCAATTCTGTATCCTTAGATAAGCAGAAAATGAAACATATTTTTTTTTTTACATAGAATTCTGAATAATGATTATGGCTCTAGATTGCAGGAAAAGGCTGATTCACGTGTTTGGAAAATGCAACATTCTCCAACATCCAGACTGGGGGCTTAGCCCCGCTCCAGATGTACCCCCACCACCCGCCCCAGCCCCCAGCCCCCAGCCCCAGCCATCCTCATGTGTTTTGTGCCCCCTCAGATTTTTGGAGTGCATTACGCCCCTGAAAGGTGGTGCACTATACAGGGAATATAAGGTGACATTTGGGATGCAACCACTGAGGCAACATGGGAGAGGATGTAAAGTATGCATCACTTCCGGCTCATGATTATCACCACCAGATGATGACGAGGATCCAATCAAAGAACAGGAAACATATTTGTTTATATCACCGGTTTCAAGAGTTGCGATAGAATGCAATTCATTCCCACCTGGTCTAAACATATGTTCAGCATGGAAATACATATTTTTCCTGTGTAATTACATGTTTTTGAACTAATCTGATACATATGTAAACATTCCTTTAGACAAATTCAGTACGTGTATTATGAGTGTATAGTTTTCATGAGTCATCTCAATACTGTAACAATATACTTCTTTCTCTGTCCTTCGGTATTTTGAAAGGCTCAAATAAAATGTATTATTATTATTTTACCATTTGAATTATATCTCTAGCCGATCTGTTGACAGTAACGTCTGTATAATGTGAGCCAAGGAAATGAATGCTATTTATTGTCTGGTTTCTAGTCTGTCATGCAGTTTCTCAGTTTGTGAAAAGGCTACCATGGGGAATAGGAGAGAATTGGATCCCTGGGCCACTGGCGGTTAGCGTTGATTAGAAACAGATGCAGAGAGGAGAGGGGGTGTTTGGGAGAGGGATTGGGGGGGAGCGGTGAGTGGGAGAGGGATGGGGGGGGCGGTGAGTGGGAGAGGGATGGGTGGGAGGAGAAGCGGTGAGTGGGAGAGGGATTTCATTGTGTAGAGAGGTCTGACTTGGTGGGAAAATTTGTAACACATTCAAGACTACTTTTACATAAATTGTTCCTGTCTACAGCCAAAATGGATGCAATCGGACAAGTGACATTTCTCTAGCCTATAGGCACATTTAAAAAAAATCCAGCCTGTGACTTTGAAATGTAGAATGTATTTTTATGCCTTTCATAATTAAATATACTGAACAAAAACATAAATGTTAGTCCCATGTTTCATGAGCTGAAATAAAATACCCCAGAAATTATTTATCTCAAATTAAGCTTATTTCTCAAAACTTTGGTGCACATACATATGTGTTTACATCCCTCTGAGTGAGCATTTCTCCTCAGCCATCCATCCACTTGAAAGGTGTGGCATATCAAGAAGCTGATTTAACAGCATGATCTTTACATAGGCGTACCTTGGCTGGGGACAATAAAAAGCCACTCAAAAATGTGCATTTTTGTCACAATGCCACAGATGTCTCAATTATTGAGGGAGTGTGCAATTGGCATGCTGACTGCAGGAACGTCTACCAGAGCTGTTGGCAGAGAATGTAATGTTAATTTCTCTACCATAAGCCGCCTCCAAAGTCATTTTTAGAGAATTTGGCATTACAGCCAACCGGCCTCACAGTTGCTGACCATGTGTAACCACTCCAGCCCAGGACCTCCACATCCGTCTTCTTCACCTGCGGGATCATCTGAGACCAGCCATCCGGACAGCTGTGGATTTGCACAGCCGAAGAATTTCTGAACAAATTGTCAGAAATCGTCTTAGGGAAGCTCATCTGCGTGCTCCTCGCCCTCACCAGTGTCTTGACTTGACTGCAGTTCGACGTCGTAACCGACTTCAGTGGGCAAATGCTCCTCTTCGATGGCCACTGGCACGCTGGAGAAGTGTGGTCTTCACAGATGAATCCTGGTTTCAACTGTACTGGGCAGATGGCAGACGGCGTGTATAGGTGTCATGTGGGAGAGCGGTTTGCTGATGTCAACGTTGTAAACAGAGTGCCCCATGGTGGCAGTAAGATTATGGTATGCGCAGACATAAGCTACGGACAACGAACACAATTGCATTTAACGATGGCAATTTTGATGCACAGAGATACCGTGACGAAATCCTGAGGCCTGTTGTCGTGCCATTCATCTGCCGCCATCACCTCAACATGATAATGCATGGCCCCATGTCTCAAGGATCTGTACACAATTCCTGGAAGGTGAAAATGTTCCAGTTTTCCCATGTCACCCGTTGAGCATGTTTGGGATGCTCTGGATCGACGTGTACGACGGCATCGATCCTCTGATTCCCTTACATGAACTGTAGAAATTGTTGCATGTTGCATTTATATTTTTGTTCAGTGTAGAAGAATTGCAAAGGAAAACAGAAGGCATCTTGTATCAGGTCAGATGAAACCACATATCCTAGGCCCTGTCTTTAATTGGAAATCTCTTTTTAAAACTAACCCAAATAAAAGTGTATAGTTATGTATGACCGCCTCAGCTGGTGGGGCAGTGGTGAATATATCCTTACATAGCGCTGGCCTGCCTGCCTCCCATGGGCTTGGTTAGTTCAGCACAGTCCCAGCCATGCACAGCTGCTGTGGCCAACAGACCTCAGAAACACTACTCCACCATTAGTCAGTTGCTTGGTAATTTTCTAGCATACACATTTACACAGCAATACCACGAGAGAGTACATTTGTTTATCAAATTGTACTACAGGAAGAGTGGTTGCACGATCATACTATACATGAAATGGCAGTGGAGTGAAAGTCTAAAAGTGTTTGGTTTGAAATATACTTACGTATCAAAAGTAAATGTAATTGCTCAAATACAGTATACATAAGTCTCAAAAGTAAACGTAAAGCAAACTAGGCGGCACAATTTTTTATTTGTTTATTTATGGACAGCCAGGGGGACACTCCAACACTCAGACATCATTTTACAAACCAAGCATTTGTGCTTAGTGAGTCAGCCAGATCAGAGGCAGTATGGATGAACAGGGTTGTTCCCTTGATTCATTTTTTGTTGTTTTATTTCACCTTTATTTAACCAGGTAGGCTAGTCGAGAACAAGTTCTCATTTACAACTGTGACCTGGAAAAGATAAAGCAAAGCAGTGCGACACAAACAGCAACACATGGAATAAACAAACATACAGTCAATAACACAATAGAAAAAATCTATATACAGTGTGTGCAAAATTAGGTAAGATTAGGGAGGTAGGGCAATAAATAGGCCGTAGTGACGAAGAAATTACAATTTAGAAATTAAACACTGGAGTGATAGATGTGCAGAAGATGAATGTGCAAGTAGAGATACTGGGGTGCAAAGGAGCAAATAGATAAATAACAATATGGGGTTGAGGTAGTTGGATGGGCTATTTACAGGTGCAATGATCTGTGAGCTGTGAGCTGCTCTGACAGCTGATGTTTAAAGTTAACGAGGGAGATATAAGTCACCAGCTTCAGTGATTTTTGCAATTAGTTCCAGTTATTGGCAGCAGAGAACTGGCAGGAAAGGTGGCCAAAGGAGGAATAGGCTTTGAGGGTGACCTGCTGGAGCGCGTGCTACGGGTGGGTGCTGCTATGGTGACCAGTGAGCTGAGATCAGGCGGGGCTTTACCTAGCAAAGAAGCCGATTCTAGATTTAATTCTGGATTGGAGATGCTTAATGTGAGTCTGGAAGGAGAGTTTACAGTCTAACCAGACACCTAGGTATTTGTAATTGTCCACATATTCTAAGTCAGAACCGTCCAGAGTAGTGATGCTGGACGGGTGCGGGCAGCGATCGGTTGAAGAGCATGCATTTAGTTTTACTTGCATTTAAGAGCCGTTGGAGGCCACGGAAGGAGAGTTGTATGGCATTGAAGCTGGTCTGGAAGTGCGTGAATTGGACCATTTTCCTGTCCTGCTATGCATTCAAAATGTAACGAGTACTTCTGGCTGTCAGGGAAAATGTATGGAGTAAAAAGAACATCATTTTTTTAATGAACGTAGTCAAGTAAAAGTAAAAGTTGTCAAAAATATAAATAGTAAAGGACAGTACAGATACCACAAAAAACTACTTGAGTAGTACTTTCAAATACTTTTACATAAGTACTTTACACCACTGTGAAATGGTGGCTTTAAACAGATAAGGAGAAATCATCATCTCCCCCAGAACATAACTGCATGTTTACTGAGTTGTTGTCTGTGATTATGCAGTGTGACTTTATACCATCCTGAATGACAGCAGAATGTTGCCATAAACTATTCAAAATGTCACTTAGGGACCTTGTCTGTATGCTAAGTATCATATTCCTCATGGTTGAAATTCAAACCTACTAATCGTTGTTAGTGTCAGGGCCCTGAACAGGGTACAGTGCTTCCCCAACACTCAACAGGAGTAGCACACACACAGGAAGTGTTAGTCTTCTGGATATGCGTTCCTCCACTATCTCAATGTGAAAGGCCGGATAGCAACCAATCTGGATACTAGCAGTAAGACTCGGGACTCCCTCCTGTCCTGCTCTGTGTTCACACACCATGTCCTCCTGTTATCAGAGACACTGGCCCGGTTGGAGCAGCAACTGACAAGGACACGTGTCATATCCTGTCCACTTCCTGTCACCCTATCATGGTCTCACACTCCTGGTTCCAAACCAAGTTCCTTTGAATACTGTTAGTCCATCCTAAAATCCTTAGTGGGAGTAAGCAGTCCCCACAAAATTATTGCATGATGTAAATTAGATAGAAGTCTGAGTAAAACGCTGCCTAATTTCTACTGTATCTTGTTTTAGGCTTGATAATCTTTGAATGAACCTTGTTTGATCGTATTCAAAAGTATTTATCACCCAATGTAAGGAATCATGAAGTTAAGCTACTCAACTGTGCTGGGCCCGGTTTCCCAAAAGCCTCTTAAGTCTAAGTTCATCTTTAGAACAATCTTAAGTCTAAAGTTAATCTTTAGAACCATAGGATCCTATGGTTCTAAGATGAATTTAGCCTTAAGATGCTTTTGGGAAACCTGGAATTGTATTTTAGTTATATGAGTGCTCCCTGGTGTTGATATACGAAACTACAGTTAGTTTCCCCCAGTAGAATGTCCTGAGCAGTCCCCACTTTGGACTCACCATCCTCATCTTCATTCAGAGAGGAGCATGTTTTTGACAAAAAGCATCTTCACACTATATAAACAAATATTTGGATACAGAATGAATACATCCATGTGGTTGAGGGCTTCTAAGATCTAGTAATATAAACTCCCCACAATATTTTCAAAAGCAGAAACATTTAACACTGCCACACGTAGTGGTCATTTCAATAAACACTGAAAATCCTTCTTCCTCTGTCGGCCCCAACTACCATGAAAAATAAAAAAGCAGCAATCTTCAGAGGGCCTGTCAAAGTCTCCAGTGGATATTAATCTGCTCCCTTCCCTTCTAGTGAGGTGCAGGTGCTGCGGAGAGCAGGTCTGTGGAGGAGGTGTAATCCTATGGTACCTGTCAGAGCACTTTCCTACAGAGACAATAAACCCTATCCATCACCTCCACCCACCTCCACCAGCGAACACCACGGCACGGAAAGATGACAAATTACATTGATTTATTTTTGGAACACAGATACCGCTGCGCTGAGGTTCATTGCTCCTCACTTCAAAGTGATTATTTTGTTTGCGGGAGGACCAGTGGAGCGGTGTGTGTGTGTGTGACAAATGCTCTTCATCTCATTGGTGAGCTTGCTTGATCAAAGCAGCCCACTCCCTGGAACTGTCAGTGCCCAGCCTTCCATAGGCAGCCCAGCTCAGCCTGCATTCAGGGAGACAGTAAATTACTTTTTCTTTCTTCAGAGGCCAGGCAGACAATAATTGTGCTGTGATGGTCTGTCAGACTAATGAAAATACCTAGAGGGGAGTCACTGGCATTTTAATAACTTCATTATGTTTCATTCATTCATTAGATTAAAACCTTCTCCGCTCTGAGTAGTTAAGAAAAAAATCCCCACCCAATACAGCTATTGTTAGGCCTATTGAGCTGTCACCTGTCTTTTGTGGCTTTACATGAGCAGAGAGTATGTTTCAGTAATGTTTGACGATACTTGAAAGACGATCAAGAAATGTACAGGTCCGTTAGGATCACCACTTTATTTTAAGAATGTTAAATGCCAGAGTAATAGTAGAGAGAATTATTTATTTCAGCTTTTATTTCTTTCATCACATTCCCAGTAGGTCAGAAGTTTACATATACTCAATTAGTATTTGGTAGCTTTGCCTTTAAATTGTTTAACTTGGGTCAAACTTTTCGGGTAGCCTTCCACAAGCTTCCCACAATAAGTTGGGTGAATTTTGTCCCATTCCTCCTGACAGAGCTGGTGTAACTGAGTCAGGTTTGTAGAACTCCTTGCTCACACACACTTTTTCTGAGGTCAGGGCTTCCAAGACCTTGACTTTGTTGTCCTTAAGCCATTTTGCCACAACTTTTGAAGTATGCTTGGGGTCATTGTCCATTTGGAAGACCCATTTGCGACCAAGCTTTAACTTCCTGACTGATGTCTTGAGATGTTGCTTCAATATATCCACATCATTTTCCTTCCTCGTGATGCTATCTATTTCGTGAAGTGCACCAGTCCCTCCTGCAGCAAAGCACCCCCACAACATGATGCTGCCACCCCCATGCTTCACGGTTGGGATGGTGCTCCATAATGGTAATTATGGCCAAACTGTTCTATTTTTGTTTCATCAGACCAGAGGGCATTTCTCCAAAAAGTATGATCTTCGGCCCCATGTGCAGTTGCAAACCGTAGTCTGGCTTTTTTATTGCGGTTTTTGAGCAGTAGCTTCTACCTTGCTGAGCGGCCTTTCAGATTATGTCGATATAGGACTCGTTTTACTGAGGATATAGATACTTTTGTAGCTGTTTCCTCCAGCATCTTCACAAGGTCCTTTGCTGTTGTTCTGGGATTGATTTGCACTTTTTGTCAGAACGCGTCTCCTTCCTAAGCAGTAGGATGGCTGCGTTGTCCCATTGTGTTTATACTTGTGTACTATTGTTTGTACAGATGAACGTGGTACCTTCAGGCGTTTGGAAATTGCTCCCAAGGATGAACCAGACTTGTAGAGGTCTACCATTTTTTCTCTGATGTCTTGGCTGATTTGTTTTGATTGTCCCATGATGTCAAGCAAAGAGGCACTGAGTTTGAAGGTAGGCCTTGAAATACATCCACAGGTACACCTCCAATTGAATCAAATAATGTCAATTAGCCTATCAGAAACTTCTAAATCCATGAAATAATTTTCTGGAATTTTCCAAGCTGTTTAAAGGCCCAGTCAACTTAGCGTATGTAAACTTCTAACCCACAGGAATTGTGATACAGTGAATTATAAGTGAAATAATCTGTTTGTAAACAATTGTTGGAATATGTCACGAGTCCGACCGAGGGTGGCTTCCCTTCCCGGTCGGGTGGCGCTCGGCGGTCGTCGTCACCGGCCTATTAGCTGCCACTGATTGTCTTTCCTCCCCCTCCTTGTGTGTTTATTGTTAGCACCTGTTCGTGAATGATTAGTTGGGCTTTATTAGACAGCCGGCCCGCCTGTTTCTTTGTGCGGGATTCATTATTGTGACCTTCGGTTCTGTAGTAGAAGAACGTGTTTGTTCCTGGTCGTGTATTTCGGTTGTACTATTTTCGTCCCCCGTGTTTGGGGCAGTTTGGTTGTGAGCACCTTGTGTTGCGTTTGTGCCTTAAAGAGCACAGCATTGGACTCTCTGTTTCCTGCGTCTGACTCCACACCCACGACACCCGGAGCATTACAGAATAATTACTTGTGTTATGCACATAGTAGATGTCCTAACTGACTTGCCAAAACTATGGTTTGTTAACAAGACATTTGTGGAGTGGTTGAGAAACAAGTTTTAATGACTCCAACCTATGTGTATGTAAACCTCCGACCTCAACTGTATATGCACATTGTTTGTACAATAGTTACTCCCAAAATGTGATATGAGTTCTAGGTTAGTTTATCTTTGCAAACTGTGTGTACAAGTGAGACATGAATCTATCTATAATGGTTGCCTGGCTATTTTACACCTGGTAGGTCTATATATGCTTATGGAACTGAGCTGAGACCTGTCATCTTGTGCTTTGGATGAACAGAACACATAATGTTCCAGTAACACAACTGTGTTGGAGAATAAACCTTGAGTACCATAGCAACATGCCTGCATATTGATTCCCAATGGACTCTGCAGAATAACATCTATTCATATGCTAATCACCCGTGAAGCTGTTTCAATCTAAATTGAGAATAAACAAATAAAATAAAAAATTAAGTATGAAAATGTGAAATCTTTGCTTATAATTGTATGAAAAGAGATGGCTGGTGTCCATGCTAAAGGCAAGCTATTCACACTCGCTATCAGTTTTTCAATTTTTTTGCAATCTGTTTATAAGTGTGTCCGTGAGACAGTCTGTAATGGTTGTGAAAGCAGTAATGGTGTAATGGTCTTTGAAGTAGAGGAACTAAGAGTGTACATGTCAAACCCTTGAACCCAGAGTCCCAATTATTTCAACTTTGTCATCATCGTTAGCTAGCAATAACATAAAAAAAAAAATATACGGGACATTTTACAAACATATCAGCCATCTTTGAACCCACCCACTCATGTTCACATGGTGTGTATCAACCAGACCCATTTCCCCATGAGCAAGATTTCACACACACACACACACACACACACACACACACACACACACACACACACACACACACACACACACACACACACACACACACACACACACACACACACACACACACACACACACACACACACACACAGACGCCAGCATATATCAACATCTGCATGGTCAAACAACACACTAAATCTGACTCAGTCCCTAGGATAAACGATCTGATTCGTCATTATCAGCAAACAAAGCCTGCAGTGTAGCACTGTTAGACCCATCTCTCAGTCAGTCAGGCCGGCTGGGATGACTGGATGTCTGGCCCACATTTCTCCGTAGGCTGCAGTACCCTGCCAGACACTCTAGAGGGCAATGCTGCTCACAGGTTCAGGCCCGGACCTACCGCAACATCTCCCTAAGGCCTTCTATTACACGGAGAGAGGGGAAAAACAGGCTGTCTTCCTCTTCCTAGTTACTGCAGGATGGGACCCCTGCCAGCCTCCTCTCAAATATTACACACGCAGAGAGGAATGAGTGAAAACCCTATGGAGCAAAATACAGGCCACAAACATTCAGACCTGGCATGTGCCATTTCATTCCTGGCCTTGGAGAGTGGAAGTGGAAGTGTTTTTTTCCCTTGCGTAGGCCTAAATAATAGAACCTGCAACATTTCACAGTGGCAGTCAATTTGTCTGGTTGCATCAAACAATGATAGATGCAACTCAAAAAAGAGAGATAAGATATAGAAGGCCATAAAGCACTGCTTTTGATAAATCTGGCCAAGCGCATTTATACTGTGATGTGAAAATGTATATTTGAAAAGAAAAATAAGCCACGGTGAAGGAAAGACCCTAAACGAGATTGTCTCTTTAAATGCTATTGTCAAAGACGACAGGCAGGTGTCAAAGGTTAACAAAGGAGATGTAAATACAGACGGCCTTCATCTCTCCGGTCCCCAAGGCATTATGGGGGAGTTATCCATGTCAGACAGATGCAAGCGGGTGGGTGTGGGTGTGGGAGAGCCGTGCTATCCTCGTGTGATTGGGTTGAAACGTCCACTCTACCCCAACAGCACACACCCACACAGCACATCAAAGCTGTCCGTCTCCTCGTGCCCTTAGCTGTAAATCAAACACGTCCTCCAGCTCCCAGATCTATACCGTGGGATTCACACCACAGCCCCCAGACTCCCATTTCTGACACATAATGAAAAAATACATATCTCAAAGTCACTCCTGTCTAATCGTTTTTTCCAACGTCTCAGGAGAGACTCGGAGACAGGGTCAAGGTTGAGGTGAAAGCAACCAGGCACAGAGATGTCGATGAAATAATGATTTGAGTTTCTAATTCGGAATCATCAATCATGTTTGGTCAGATATGTCTTGTTTGTATTTATATTCAGTCTTTAGAGGGTGCAACAACAAAATAATAAAACATCAGCAGAATGGGGGAAATTGCAAATGAAACGGCCGGGCACTCACACCCATAACAATCTAGTGTTGTATACACTTCTATTTCCTGCATCAAATATTCAAGAGCAGATTAAATCAAAGGAGTCCCTTCCCTGGAGTGACCCCTCCCTCCCCTGTGATTTCTGGGACTATGGCTACAAAGTGACCATACTGGTTATATGCACCGATATGATGATTGTAGATGCCCTATGACAATATGCTCACATATATGTCCGAGTATGCACACAAGCATAATAGCATGTGCATGTAATGAGAGTACCTCGAAAAACAAGGCACTGAACTGGATGTGAGCCAGCTCACCGGCTCGCTTGAGGACCGTAAAGAGTTAACCATGTCCTTATCTGTAGAAACAAGCACACCGTTGAGGAGTATGCTTACGCTGCGAGAACCCCTCAGCCCTGTTTAGCAGTCAGCCTCAGAGCGAGGAGTCCGAGGCAGGGCAGTAGAACGGCAGACATCCACTGCCTGCCATCTTGTCAATATTTGCTGTAATAATTGCCAGGTGCCGTATTATCCTCCAAATCCCCCTGTAATAATCAGAGTTCCTCAAATAAGAAGCCGTAGTCTGCGAGCAATTTCAATTTTTACTTCAAACAGGCTGTACTTTTCCACGCCTCATTTTTCGAGGTGTGAGGCAGAATTCCTTTTCGTGGAAGTTTAGTGTTCTATGAGATGTGTTCAGGGTCTCCAAAAGAACACACAGGCAGGGGGAAGTGTACTGTAGTAGCCACCGCATAGCTTCAGGGTTGTCACTGCTAATGTCCAGGATACAGCTCACATACTGCAAAGCAACGAAGACATGTCCCCTTGATGAAGAGATGTTCCCCTCCCGCCCTACCATGCAGGTTTTAGAGTGTGGCCTGAAGGAAATGACCAGCAGCTCCCCAAACGACCACGAGATGACTTGTCTGCCGGTACAGTCTATGGCTGAGATGTCATTTGGTGGAAGGTGTGCTTTTGCCTTACTTCAAAAAGGGGAGTGAACTTAGTGGCAAAAACAGATCTCACACGAGAGTCATTACCGATGTGTTTCACACTTTAAAATACACACTTTGATTCTGCAAAAAATGTTTTGTCGACTTTTTTCAATTTCCTGTTAAGTGACCACCGCTCCTTATGAAACTTCTCTGGCTGGGAGCACGTTGCCTGAGGAGGAATGTGCCCGTTGCTCTCTGGGTGCAGCGGAGGCAGCTGCGGTGGAGCTTTAACCATTGATTTATTATTCCCCAGCACATTCTACTGCTTTGTGTCAGTACACCATTTTGTTTTTGCCCCGGAGCGCTGAGCCTGATCTCAAAAGGAGACGTGTCATAAAATACAGTAAACACAATGTTGAAATGATTACAAAATACCCACAAAACATGTGGCTTAGGGATTTATGAAACCGTCATTCAATTAAGTGTGTTTTGAAAAGAGGCCAGACTCCACTAAACCCTACTGCTTTGGGTTGGCCAGCCAGTCTTTGTTTGCTTTTCACTTCACAGTGCACAGCAATATTGATGAATTATGCCTCCGTTACTCTCCTTGCATTATGTAGAGAGAGGGAGGGGACACACTTACACCGTCTGTTTCTTCTCCCAAACGGAAAATCCATACACCTCTTCCTCATCTGTTACAGTAGAATCCAGACTTGGTCACACGTAATACGTTATAATGGGAACTGACATTGAAATGCCCGGATGTTAGTCATAAGATATCTCCATGCAATACATCACATTCCACATTCAAATGTCTCTGTACTTCCTAGTTTCACTGCAAGGCATTCTTAGTGCTCCTGTCCAATGTTAGTGACAGTAAATAAAGTGTGTTTGGAGTAAGTGGCCTGGGTATAGGCTTGAATCCCAAATGGCTTCTCATTCTTTATGTACTGTACTGTGCTTTAAAAAAATAAAAAAATAAACCAGGGCCTATAGGGAATAGGGTGCCATTTGGGACACACCCATGTTATGCAGAATGGACCAGATCAGAGGCTCGTGGTGCTAGTTGTGTCAGGTGAGGTCCAGCCAGCAGGACTTAAACAAACACAGCTGCTGGTTATTATAACACCGCTGTCTCTAGACAAACATCATCGTTAAAATGCATCTGATGGGCATTCTATTAATTAAGCAAATATTCACCCCAAGTTATTTCTGCAATATATATTTTTTTAAAGATTTATGTTTATTCACATTCTAGGCATTCCACCGCTGTCTCTTCTCTCTTCACTCACGTCAACCTGACATTGTGCACCCAGTATCTTTTGCTGTCGCTGACGATTAATCCCACAAAAATGATGGCGGTGCTACCTGAAGCTATATGTAATAAAGTCATGCCCAACTAGAAAATGACATTAGAGCAGCAGTCAGATACAGAGTTTGCAACAAGTTGCACTTGTGATTAGCCGGTGTGAAGGACTCCTGCTCCACTAATTCCTTGGCTCACTGGCCTTTTAATGGGATTAAACTACTACCACAGCCAGATAAACTGGATTCCCATATCACTCCTGGCAGGAGGGCCTAGGTTATTATCACTGGAGGAGCTACCGAGCGGAGGAGAAGAGAGGGAGCGAGGGATGGAGGAAGGGAGAGGAGGAGAGAATTAAAGATGGGAGGTGATTAGGCTAGATTAGGGCCCCTGGTGTCCACATCTCAGCTCTAATCAGTCTACAAGGAGAGAAAGCACGAAGTGAGAGAGAGGAGGGAGGGAGGGAGGGAGGGAGGGAGGGAGGGAGGGAGGGAGGAGGGAGGGAGGGAGGGAGGGAGGGAGGGGGAGGGAGGGAGGGAGGGAGGGAGGGAGGGAGGGAGGGAGGGAGGGAGGGAGGGAGGGAGGGAGGGAGGGAGGGGATGATGAGTCCAAAAAGCAGTGGTGCCCCACCGAGAGGAAAGAGAAGTAACTACAGTAGTCAGTCCCCTATGAAATGGACTGAAGAATGGCAGTGGAGCTGTACTGTGGAAGTAGTGCCTTTGTAGGACATCATTGCTGTGATAAGCTTCAGACAGGTTCAACTATCATACTACTTGAACAGAAGCATTTACAACTAACTGATAAAGGTGCTGTATGGAACCTAAAAAGGTTATTCGGCTGTCCCCGTAGGAGAACCCTTTCAATAACCTGTTTAGGTTTGAGGTAGAACCCTATTGAGTTCCATGTACAACCCTTTTCCCAAAGGGTTCTTCATGGTACCCAAAACAATTCTACCTGAAACCAAAAAGGGTTCTACCTCGAACCTAAACGGGTTATTGAAAGGGTTCTCCTATGGTGGACAGCTGAAGGAACCCTTTTTTTCTAAGACTAAGATAATGCTAATTTTATCTGTTATTTTACCAGGTAAGTTGATTGAGAACACGTTCTCATTTGCAGCAACGACCTGGGGAATAGTTACAGGGGAGAGGAGGGGGATGAATGAGCCAATTGTAAACTGGGGATTATTAGGTGACCGTGATGGTTTGAGCGCCAGATTGGGAATTTAGCCAGGACACCGGGGTTAACACCCCTACTCTTACGACAAGTGCCATGGGATCTTTAATGACCTCAGAGAGTCAGGACACCCGTTTAACGTCCCATCCGAAAGACGGCACCCTACACAGGGCAGTGTCCCCTATCACTGCCATGGGGCATTGGGACATTTTTTTTTCTTAGACCAGAGAAAAGAGTGCCTCCTACTGGCCCTCCAACACCACTTCCAGCAGCATCTGGTCTCCCATCCAGGAACTGACCAGGACCAACCCTGCTCAGCTTCAGAAGCAAGCCAGCAGTGGTATGCAGGGTGGTAATGCTATGAATCTAGTGTCTAGACCACAGTATGACACAAGGGGATGGATAGCAGGCTATACAATGATACCCTTCTGCTCCTATAATGCTACAGCACAACCACTTTCGCATGATACAGTATCAGCCTGATGATCCCCTTTAATGATCCTCTTTCAGGGCTCTTGGCAGTAGAGCGCTTCTCCCATAGAATGAAAGAGATCATATTCTCTGGCTTCGCCCCCCTCCCCTTCCCTCCTTCCCACGTCCTTCAGCAGTGTGTGTTTTGTAGCAGTGTGTATTGTAGTACACAATATACAGTAAGTGGCAGTTGGTGCCGACCCCCCTTGGAGCAGTGTAGTAGGAGTGGTGATGGGTGATGCCAGACCCCACGTGAATAATAGGAACCCTGTACGATGGCCCAGCTGCTCCTGGTTGGCCTCTACACAGCCAAAGGCGAACAGCGGGGCCTCTTACAGTCGACGTTCCACACAGATAACACACTCTGCTCTGCCACTGGCCAGTCATAGGCCAGTACAGGCACACAGCCAATCATAGCAGAGCATGGCATGTGGCGACATCTCAGGCTTCTGCCCAATCTGCTTCCTGGCCTATGTGACCTTGGAGGTGACCTCTCTTGACGATGTGACAGACTAGACCTGGGATGAAGTCAGGATGATGTCTGAGTGCAGGACTGACCCCTGGTTAACACACAACCTGCATTCAGAGGGAATATCTGAAACGTGGACTTGTATGCCCGTTATTGCATGACATCGTCTTTTTTCCCCACAACAGCACGCGTGTCAGAACTATTTGTACAACACAACAAGTTATTGTTGTAACACACCACTAACTCACACCTGTTTGGATCTTCTTCTCCTTCCTCTGATGAAAAACCAGAGGCATGTACCTCAGACACGTTTTCCAAACAGAAACCGAAAGAGACACTTCTGGTAATGAGACGCAATGACACCGGCTGACAGTCAAAAGACAGCTATCGACCGGGTGTAATAAAACTGCCAGGAGCTTCACTACTCCCCTGTCAAGATGTGAACGGCGCAGAGCAGACTGACAGAGAGACGGTCCCCACTTCATTTCCCCTGCGTATCAGGCAGCCGTAGTGTGCATAGAGCAAATCAACAGGACGTCAACTGATACGTCAAGTAAACACTGAGCGAAGGTGACCAAACTGTCAAAAAGCAGAGAGCGGTGCTCTGGGAGAGGCCGTAGCTGAGGTCGGAATGCTTACCAAACACATAGATAGACCACAGAGCAAAAACATAGCTCACACAGGTGGGTTGGGGGACGAGAAGTGCATCCAGTCATTCCCTTGATATGGTATGTTTAACCCATGGTGCACAGGGGAATTGCCTGGTGAGATCTGGAATGTGGGTGGATGAGAGGAAGCAGGGGCACTGCTAGAGACAAGTATTTCCCCTGGGCTCAGGTCTGGATGGTCGAGGGCGGTGGGATCAAATCAAATCAAATCAAATGTATTTATATAGCCCTTCGTACATCAGCTGATATCTCAGTGCTGTACAGAAACCCAGCCTAAAACCCCAAACAGCAAGCAATGCAGGTGCTGAAGCACGTTGGCTAGGAAAAACTCCCTAGAAAGGCCAAAACCTAGGAAGAAACCTAGAGAGGAGCCAGGCTATGAGGGGTGGCCTGTCCTCTTCTGGCTGTGCCGGGTGGAGATTATAACAGAACATGGCCAAGATGTTCAAATGTTCATAAATGACCAGCATGGTCAAATAATAATAATCACAGTAGTTGTCGAGGGTGCAGCAAGTCAGCACCTCAGGAGTAAATGTCAGTTGGCTTTTCTTAGCCCATCATTAAAAGTATCTCTACCACTCCTGCTGTCTCTAGAGAGTTGAAAACAGCAGGTCTGGGACAGGTAGCACGTCCAGTGAACAGGTCAGGATTCCATTGCCGCAGGCAGAACAGTTGAAACTGGAGCAGCAGCACGGCCAGGTGGACTGGGGACAGCAAGGAGTCATCATGCCAGGTAGTCCTGAGGCATGGTCCTAGGGCTCAGGTCCTCCGAGAGAGAGAAAGAAAGAGAGAAAGAGAGAATTAGAGAGAGCATACTTAAATTCACACAGGACACCAGATAAGACAGGAGAAGTACTCCAGATATAACAAACTGACCCTAGCCCCCCGACACATAAACTACTGCAGCATAAATACTGGAGGCTGAGACAGGAGGGGTCAGGAAACACTGTGGCCCCATCCGATGATACCCCCGGACAGGGCAAAACAGGAAGGATATAACCCCACCCACTTTGCCAAAGCACAGCCCCCACACCACTAGAGGGATATCTTCAACCACCAACTTACCATCCTGAGACAAGGCCGAGTATAGCCCACAAATATCTCTGCCACGGCACAACCCAAGGGGGGGCGCCAACCCAGACAGGAAGATCACATCAGTGACTCAACCCACTCAAGTGACGCACCCCTCCTAGGGATCACATCCCTGAGAGGAACATAGGCAGTGTTTGGGTAGGGGTGGATGAAGGAAGTGGATGGAGTGATAGGTTAATGATGTAAGGAGAGTGGGTGGTGGTTGGGGGTGGATGGTATAGAAGGGGGGTAGTGACTGTAGCTTGGGTGGTTCAGTCGACACACTGACCAGCAGCTAAAGGTGGAGCTGGAGGTGGAGCTGGAGGTGGAGGTGGAGGTGGAGCCAGAGCTGGAGGTAGGGCCAGAGCTGGAGGTAGGGCCAGAGCCGGAGGTGGAGGGGAAGCCAGAGCTGGAGGTAGGGCCAGAGCTGGAGGTAGGGCCAGAGCTGGAGGTGGAGCCAGAGCACAAGTTCGGGCCAGAACACTATACAGTATGTCCATTCAGAGTTTCCTCAATCTTTCCAGCTGATCTTTATCCATTCATCCATCCTTTATCCACCAGCCTGGTGAGACGACTGTGCATGGGTGCATTCTGTTCAGGGCCCTGACACTAACAGCGATTAGTGTGTTTGTCTACAACTAGGAATACGACACATACCTGTAGCTTATATGACTCCTTTGCACATTTTTTACCTAACAATAATTTCTATTGGTTAATTACCTGGTCATGTGACTTGAGCTGTATGTATTTAAACCTCCCTGTATTGTGTTTTTTGGCGGCCGCCCACAGGAAGTGATGCGGTCTGGAGGTGTGGTTGAGAAGAGCATGTAATGGCGGCAATGGGTCAGAGCATATGGCTAAAATGGAGATAGTATGATCAAATAGAATGTATGATGAAATGGTTGCCTGCCTGCTGGACTGTGCCACATTTTGTTTGTTTTGTGTTACTTTGTTCTGTTGTATTTTAAATAACTTGGTTTGTAAAGCTAAATGTATAAGAAAATGATGTAAAGTGTGGAAATATATATTTATTTTTCACCGCCTTTTTTCTCTCCAATTGGTAGTTACAGTCTTGTCTCATCGCTGCAACTCCGTACAGAATCGGGAGAGGCGAAGGCCGAGAGCCGTGCGTCCTCCGAAACACAACCCATCCAAGTCGCACTGCTTCTTAACACAATGCCAACTTAACCCGGAAGCCAGCCACACCAATGTGTCGGAGGAAACACCGTACACCTGGCTACTGTGTCAGCGTGCAGTGCGCCCGGCCCGCCACAAGAGTCACTAGAGTGCGATTCCCCTAATCCGGACGACGCTGGGCCAATTGTGCGCCGCCCCATCGGTCTCTCGGTCGCGGCCGGCTGTGACTCGAGCCCAGAATCGCTAGTGGCACAGCTAGCGATGCAGTGCCTCAGACCACTGTGCCACCTCGGAGGCCCGGAAATGATTTATGGAACTTAACCGAGAACGAGCATGAACTTTGATTTCAACATGTGGAGAACCATGCCTTCAGGAAATACATGTTGACTTTTGTTGTCTGCCTCTGGTTCACTATGCCTGCTCAACCCATACCTAGAACTTGTCCCTTCCCACCCTGTGACATTTACACAATGTAACTTTGTGACATTTGAATAGTTTATAGTTTAGGATGGTATAGAGTCACACTGCATAATCACAGACAACAACTCAGTAAACATGCAGTTATGATTACATAAGATGACGTCCCTTATTTGTTAAAAGCCACCATTTAGTTTATAGTTTGACCGTGCAACCAATATGATAAACAATTTACTGTCTCGTGGTATTGCTGTGTAAATGTGTATGCTAGAAAATGACCCGGCAACCGGCTGATGGTGGAGTAGTGTTTCTGAGGTCTGTTGGCCACATCAGCTGTGCATTACTGGGAATGTGCTGCTGTAACTTAACCCATGGCAGGCAGGCAGACCAGCATTATGAAAGGATATATTCACCACTGTCCCACCACTTGAGGGATACATTCAGGTAACTGCCAAAATATCAGAAACACCAACATAGTGCCATAATAGGGCATTGGGCCACCACGAGCCAGAACAGCTTTAATGCACCTTGGCATAGATTCTACATTTGTCTGGAACTCTACTGGAGGGATGTGACACCAATATGCTTCAACGAGAAATTCTATAATTTGGTGTTTTGTTGATGATGGGGGAACATGCTGTCTCAGGTACCACTCTAGAATCTCCTATAAGTGTTTGAGATCTGGTGACTGAAACAGCCATGGCATATGGTTTACATTGTTTTCATGGTCCTTAAACCATTCAGTGACCACTCGTGCCCAATGGATGGGGGCATTGTCATCCTATGGGGGCATAGCCATAGTAGCCAAAATAATGGCCGGCCCAGCATTTTTATACCTGACACTAAGCATGATGGGATGTTAATTGCTTAATTAACTCGGGACCACACCTGTGTGTAAGCACCTGCTTTTAATATACTTTATATCCCTCGTTTACTCAAGTGTTTCCATTTATTTTGGCCGTTACAAAATTCTAAACTTTTATTTGGGTTGGTTTAAAAAGGTGATGTCCAAATCAAGACAGGGCCTAGGATATGTGGTTTCATCTGACCATATACAACATTCTGTTTTACTCTGGTATTTGTGGAATTGGGACAGCTGCAGTCCTTATATTTAATTCCAAAATGCATAAAAATAAATGCCACATTCCAAAGACACAGGTTGATTTTGCCTAGGTTAGATGCAATGCTTCCTCAGCACTCAGCAGGAGTAGCACACACACATGATGTGTTACTCTGGAGCCAGAATAATGCAATGCACAACACATTCACTTCACTTTGTCCAATTGTATCTCTTATCGCTGTAGACAGGAAAAATGCATGTAAAATAAGTTTTCCCAGCATGCCCATGGACCCTACTCTGCACACTCCCGGTTCTACACCAAGGTCCATAGAGTTCTGTTAGCCCATCTCTAATATGTAACAAAGCAGTTGGATGGAATTGAATGCAGCAGTTGGATGACTTGATGTTTTGTTTTGGACCAGGTCAGATGAGAGAAGCTAAGTGGTCTTTATCAGGCAGAATAACAGTGCCAGCCCAGTACAGGGTTTATATGGGAGACTGTGTGTGATTCCTAAATGATACCCTACATAGGAAATAGGGTGCCATTTGGGATGCAGTTGTGGTCTTATCACCCAGAATACAAGCGCCAGCCAGCGCGCCAGGTACGGGGTGCTTTGTATGGGAGCCCCTCTCTAGGGCAGCATTTCCCAAACTCGGTCCCGGGGACACCAAGGGGTGCACATTTTGGTTTTTGCGCTAGCGGTACACAGCTGATTCAAATAATGGACTCTTCATTAGTCTTTTTATTATTTGAATCAGCTGTATAGTGCTTGGTCAAAAAGCAAAACGTGCACCCCTTGGTGTCCCCGGGACCGAGTTTGGGAAATGCTGCTCTATGGGGAGGCCCCAGTGCTCCGAGCTCTGAACAGAAACCTCATAAACACCAGGGACCAATTAAGCTCTGTTTTCTGGGCTGTGCCTGGGCTGTTTTGATCCAAAGTGAATCGAACACCCTGCTGAGGCAACAATTTTCTCCTCTCCGAGAAATATGCCTGGTCAAATTATCTAACCACTCCTAAACCATTCGGTGTTTTACCTAGGAATTGAAGTCAAAACAACCGGTAAACAAGTTTCAGTTTTCGCCAGAATGTTGTCAACAGGCGTTTGTCTAACGGACGTGTTGTATTTGGAAAGGCTGTAATACAAGACGTAGTCCGTTAGAGTGTTATGGTGTTTACATCGTCCTGTACATTTACCCACCGCCCTGAACCCTCTCCTCTCTCTTCTGTGTTGTTGAGTTTGAACATACTCATAATAGAAGGAAAACATGGGCTGGGAGAGATCAATATCCTTTCTGTTATTATTGCTTCTGTGGCTTAGAGACGCTCGGGGAGAATGGCCAGAGGCAGCAGGCAGCATGTCACTCGAAAGACCAGAGAGGAGCATCCTGTCTGAGAAAGACAGTAGCAAAACCCGGATTGACAGACAATGCACTATAACTCAACGTCGATGCATAGATGATGCTGCTGCTGCTGATAATCATCATTATTGAATAGTGTTGTCTGCCCAATACATAGTGCATGTTACTAAATGCTGTGATCTATGGAATGTCTTGAGGATGTGTGCTAGTTAGTACGCCTGCATGAATGCCCGACAACATACATCTTTGTCATCTTAGTCTTTTACCCTTACCCTTGATAAATGTACTCTTAGGTGAAAGAGGAAAAGTTGACCCATTTTGCCACTGATTCTTAACAGGGAAAATATGAGCTTCCTCTAGCCTCTAGCTGTTACCATGTTAGTCATGGCTGCTGACCGGTAGTGTCATACCCCCCACTGTCTGTATTGGTGTCACACCCCCCATTGTGTGCTGCTGTCCACACTGACCAGACAGTCTCCTTTCAGCAGCCCCGGTGTCTGAGCAGACTGCCCTTAGTCGGGATACAGTCACTATACTAGAGCAGTGAGGACTGGCTAGCAGTTGCAGTATCAACTCTACTCTTGTGTTTTATTCAATGCATTTTTGGATTGGCTACTGCTTGATCAGACAGTATTGTACTCTTTGAATGTATTACATTCACAACTCCAACAGTGCTTGATTCCAAGCGGAGGGTCAATATCTCCTGCTCATCCCACTGTTTTCTTCCAAATCACTAGGGCACATTAATCTCCGTCGTCAGAAACAACCTCTGTAATCTATCGGCACTAAGATATGCAGGGGCAGGATTGTAAAACAGGGATGTTAGGCCATTACTTCTCTGTGTCTCTGTGTTTGCCCCATGGTCATGGTGTTGCGTAAAGGTCTTCCACACCCCTGCTGACACTCAACACTCTGCTCCATCTCTCTGCTCCATCTCTAGATGGTTAAACAACTTCAATGTTTATTAGGGAAGTTGCTTTCTTCTCGATGGCTGGTATCGTGTTAGAAAGAAAAGTTGACCATTTTCTTTCTGTGTATGTCCCATTCCCACTGAGGATGTTGCACACTCACATATGCTATTGCAATTCGAGATGTAGCCCAATTGCATATTTTTTTTGAAAAAACGAATAATAAGTGCACATGCGCGAATGTGCACGCACACCTATGCAGACAAGCACACACAAGCATGCATAACATGCATCATGTTATGGGTATGCTTGTCATCTTCAAGGACTAGGGAGTTTGTTAGGATAAATAGAGACGGAATAAAGCAAAGCACAGTCAAAATCCCAGAGGAAAACTTGGTTCAGGGTGCTTGACATCAGACACTGAGAGACAGATTCACCTTTCAGCAGGACAGTTACCTAAAACATATAGCCAAATTAACAAGGCACAAGGCTAGACCCAGATGCAGACACAGGAGGCAGATGGTTGGAGTCTTACAATGTTTAATAATCCAAAGTGGTAGGCAAGAGAATGGTTGTGGACAGGCAAAAAGGTCAAAACCAGATCAGAGTCCAAGAGGTACAGAGTGGCCGACAGGCTCGTGGTCAAGGCAGGCAGAATGGTCAGGCAGGCGGGTACAGAGTCCAGAAACAGGCAGGGGTCAAAACCGGGAGGACTAAAGAAAGGAGAATAGCAAAAGGAGTACGGGAAAAAACACGCTGGTTGACTTGACTAAACATACAAGACGAACTGGCACATAGAGACAGAAAACACAGGGATAAATACTCTGGGGAAAATAAGCGACATCTGGAGGGGGTGGAGACAATCACAGGGACAGGTGAAACAGATCAGAGCGTGACACAAATATACACTGGAGTTGCTTACTAAGTTAACATTGAATGTTCCTAAGTGGCCTAGTTACAGTTTTGACTTAAAATCGTCTTGAAAATCTATGGCAAGACTTGAAAATGACTGTCTGTCAATGATCAACAACCAACTTGAGAGAGCTTGAAGAATTTGTTAAGGAATAATGGGCATATATTGCCCAGAAAGACTCGCAGCTGTAATCGCTAGCAACGGTGATTCTAACATGTATTGACTCGGGGGGTTGAATACTTATCTAATCAAGATGTATTAGTGTTTTATTTTCCATAATAAATAAAAAAATACAAAAATGAATTGTTCTTCCACCTTCATATTCAGAGTATTTTGTGTAGATCGTTGACCAAAAAATGACAATTAAAACCATGTTAATCCCACTTTGTAACAAAACTTTTTTGGAAAAGGTTAAGGGGTGTGAATACTTTCTGAAGCCACTGTATGTCAGTACAGTTATTTTAATTCCATTTTGTTCATTTTTTCCCTGTGACCTTTATGTGCACATTTTCTCTAGAAATGTATCAGTTCAAGCTAGAACTGCATGATGTAGTAGGGAGTTGCAGTTTCCAACAAGCCAATATTTTCTTAATAGTTTAGCACAGAAAACGTGGTAATTAACTACAATGACCATAATTCATTTGCACACCCTCTTGTCCGGTCAGTGTTTTACACGTGCGATGTAAAAGAGACAGAAGAATGCGTGATGGAGGGATTGAGAGCAATTGCTTCACAAAATACATGATGACCTAAGTGATTGAGAGTGGGTATTCAGCAGTCATAAAAGTATGCCTTATTTACTTTGAAGAACTAGTAGTGAATAGTGATTTTGTCAGACCGCATAGGCAGCAGCTCTATAGAGATGAGATGACTTGGAATGAAATAATAAAGTCATTAAATAAAACAAATGTAATATACACAACAACTGAAATATTTGACTAAGGTAAAGTAATGTGAATAAATGATGGTTAATAGGTGATCAGCAGCAATGGGCAGTCACTACCATCATGGGACTTTATTAACTATTTTATTCTGTGTTGTTACATACTGAATTTAATGTTACAAAAAAAAAACATTTTTGAAACCGAAATCGAAAACCCAGATGATTTTTTAATGATCAAACCGAAAACCAACCTCAAAGAGCACAAATCGCTCAGCACTATATGATCATTTACCTTCCACTCTCTTGTACTCAGACAAAGTGATTTGACATTTGATGTACAGGCTGAGTAGCTCAGCGGGATTGTGAAATTGTGTAGGGCAGGTTCCCATGAATCTAATGACTGTTGTCATCTGACATCATTTCAGGGGGCCCTGCATTGTTGTGCTTTCAACACCATCCCTCCAACAGTAGTCAACTAACAGAAAATGGCATCTGTGTAAAGCCCGGCTTCTTGGCTGTAATTTTCTAATCAATAGTCAAACTATTTAATAATTGCTGTTTAGTGATATTTGGAGAATAAAAGGCAATTTCCTTTTTGACTGGCAGGTCAGAGCTTGTTATAAACAGGATCTCCAGTCAACCTGGGGCCAAAATGTCTCCCAGCACGCCAGGAAAATAGCAATCGCGTAATATGCTGCTTCTCTCCGGATATGGGACCAAATCCTTACACTATACAATATTTCAGGAGAGCGAGAGAAAGGGAACATGAAATAGTATCAAATCAAATCAAATCAAATTTATTTATATAGCCCTTCGTACATCGGCTGATATCTCAAAGTGCTGTACAGAAACCGACAGATAAGATCTAAACCAGGCCAGAACTTGTCCGTGTAGACCAATTTGGGTTTCCAATCTCTCCAAAAGAATGTGGTGATCGATGGTATCAAAAGCAGCACTAAGGTCTAGGAGCACGAGGACAGATGCAGAGCCTCGGTCCGATGCCATTAAAATGTAATTTACCACCTTCACAAGTGCCGTCTCAGTGCTATGATGGGGTCTAAAACCAGACTGAAGCATTTCGTATACATTGTTTGTCTTCAGGAAGGCAGTAAGTTGCTGCGCAACAGCCTTTTCTAAAATTTTTGAGAGGAATGGAAGATTCGATATAGGCCGATAGTTATTTATATTTTCTGGATCAAGGTTTGGCTTTTTCAAGAGAGGCTTTATTACTGCCACTTTTAGTGAATTTGGTACACATCCGGTGGATAGAGAGCCGTTTATTATGTTCAACATAGGAGGGCCAAGCACAGGAAGCAGCTCTTTCAGTAGTTTAGTTGGAATAGGGTCCAGTATGCAGCTTGAAGGTTTAGAGGCCATGATTATTTTCATCATTGTGTCAAGAGATATATTACTAAAACACTTGAGCGTCTCTCTTGATCCTAGGTCCTGGGAGAGTTGTGCAGACTCAGGACAACTGAGCTTTGAAGGAATACGCAGATTTAAAGAGGAGTCCGTAATTTGCTTTCTAATAATCATCATCTTTTCCACAAAGAAGTTCATGAATTTATCACTGCTAAAGTGAAAGTCATCCTCTCTTGGGGAATGCTGCTTTTTAGTTAGCTTTGCGACAGTATCAAAAAGGAATTTCGGATTAGTAGATCAAGTTGGCTTATAGTCAAAGCCCAATAACCGACGTTAGCATTGCTGCCAGGTTCGTTTTTTCTTTCAAACAGCCATGGTCGTGAAAGTAGGAGGCACAGTAGTACAGATGGTGAATGGGGTCGGGGGCCCGGCCGTGTCTCGCCCGCTCCGCTCATTGTCAGGTCCTGTTCAGTGCTCCATGCACGGGCTTGGGCTCAACCACAGCCTCCATGTGAAAAGAGCAAGGATTAAGACAGTTAGAGACAAATACAAAGGGGACATGTTGCCTCCCTTTCCCCTTAGAGCACCCCCGGCCACACAATGACAGTGAACAATGGGATGATGTGTTCTTTCGGGCCTAGGCCGGATGTGTCATCCCGCACTACTGTGCAGAACTTCCTAGCATTGTGTGCGGCCCTCTGCCATTGTGCCCGGGCCATACTAACACCTTACAGATATTTCACAGTGGGTGAACGCTTTCTTTCCGCCCAGGCTGCCTGGTGTTTCTCTGGCACCCAGGGCCAGGAAGCAGGGAGGACCCTGGACTCATGATCCAGCAGAGCCGAACACAGCCTGTTGGCCATCACCACTGTAGGTCATGTAGAGATCCTCTTCGGGGATCCTCTTTCTGGCAATCTGTCTGTCCATCCATATTTCCCTCCTCTATTGCTCTCTCTCTCTACCTCCTATCACCTGTCACATGTCACCTGTCACCTGGTCCCGTGTGGCTCAGTTGGTAGAGCATGGTTTGCAACGCCAGGGTTGTGGGTTTGATTCCTATAGGGGACCAGTATGAAAATGTATACACTCACTCACTACTGTAAGTCACTCTGGATAAGAGTGTCTACTGTAAATGTTAAACACTATATCTTTTTTTAAGAAATGTAAACGTTAAACCTGTCAAATGGCTTCAGGCCTCTCAGTGTTTCAGAACTAAAGTGTGAGATGACATGCAGATGTCTGTCGTATTTTTTCACAGCCACAAAGCCTTGTCTGGGGAGATGTGACTGGAGGTCAGCTGAATGGGCGGCCAGAGGACAGAGGACCTGACTGACTGGCTGATTGTGTGAGAGCTGAGCAGAACAGAGTGGGAAAGAAAATGGCCCCAGGGGGCTAAGAAAGCAACAAAAAGAAATCTCCAATGTCATGGAGATTTCTGTCTCTAATGAGTTGAGGCCATGGGCTATCAACTGGTTCCAAACTGCAGAGGGGGTGTTGTTCATTTGGTTAATTCAATTCTGGGTAATTTTGCAGCGGTAATGCTCAGAATGTGAACCGCTGTGAAACTGTCAGTGGGAGAAAAAAAATCTCCACACATTCTTGTTTGATTTGATTCCATGAAAGAGCTCAATGAACGTCTGAAGGATTAGATGATTTGTTGAGGTTGGTAAGCAGCATTTTTATATTTTCAAACTGAAAGTTAAGTGTGGACATTTGTCAATATTTAACCTTTCCCTCCCCACACCTCCAGCAAAGTCAGTTGCACACCCAAAGCATGACTTTTAAGTGCCCCTCTCTCCAAACAAAGGAAAAGTCCAAATTCCCAAACTAGACTCGTTGCCAAAATGGAACTATCCACTGGTTGAATCAACATTGTTTCAAAATAATTGAAAACAAATTGTGACATGGAATACTTTGATAAAATCATAAACAGTACTGTTTTCATTTCAACCAGTGTTGTAAATTAGGGTAAACCTTCAACTGAAATATATTTACTTGACTTGACTAATGATTTCTGCCTGAACAGTGACTCCTACTGGTATATGAGGGGTAATGCACTTCAGTGAGAACAAGTCTACTAGCCAGATGCCTACCTCTATGTACGCTGCTTAGCTTTGGAAACAAGCTGTGTTCAATTCAGCTGAGCTATCATGTCAACACATTCAGACACTAATCAGCTTCCATCCTTATTTCTGTAGACTACCTAAATAACATTTATTAGTTGAAAGTAACTCCTCTAACTTGTCTAACACAAGCTGTATGTGACAGTAAATTCAGAGTGAGGTTGGATTTATGTAGGCTACATTGACATCTGATTTGACTAAAGGACATCATTTCAACGTGAAGCTAGGTGTACTATCATTCACCCATGCTTGGTTGGATCTTTGGAAGTTTAGAAGTCAACATTAGACCTATAAATAGGATGCAATATTCATGATATTATATACGCTTTTGCCTTTGGATATTGTCTTTTATATGATGGATGGTTGGGTTGATTTCAAATTTAATCTGCAAGTTATTAATATGTTGGATTCACGTCTCCATCTCAACCAAAAATGTAAGTTGAAGAAAAGGATTGAATCAAATTTTATTTGAAGTGCATTTCAAGTTTGACTTGATTTAGTGCTATTCATTAACTTTACATTTTTTTGGTTGAGATGGAGACGTGAATCCAACATATCAACATACATTTTTAGGCAAACTGGATATTGAATTTTGAACGCAACCAAATATCAACATTTGAAGGAGATGTATCTTCTGTTTGGATAGTATATTAAGAATAACATATATGAATGACAATATCCAAAATAAAAAATGTATTATTATGATCATCAATTTAGCATCCTATTTATAGGGCTATACTAGTAGGAATTACTGTTCAGGCAGGACTGTGGCTACACATTTTATTTAAATATACCTCTTTATTTAGGTCAGGGGTTTTTCTAACTGGTGTCCACAAATGATTATTTTATTTTTTATTTTATTACAAATATTTGTCGGGATTTTTTAAATGTGAGAAAGAGTTATTTTATGAATATCGCTAGCTGAAACAGAATACCATCGTGGATACCATGTTTATGTCTCTGTGTCCAATATGAAGAAAGTTAGAGGTAGTTTCACAAGCCAACGCTAACTAGCGTTAGCGCAGTTACTGGAAGTCTACAGGAACAGTTAGTATGCTATACTAGTTAGTATCAGACTCTGGGGATGTAGATACATTGCTTCATTGCCAAAATCTCGAACTATTCTTTTAATATGGAGGAAATTACAGTCATTGGAGCTAATTACAGGGTTTTTTTTCTGTATAGAAAATTCACAAGTGGACAGTTTAAGTCAAGTGTCAAACTCCACGGAGGGCCGAGTGTCTTCGAGTTTTTGCTCCTCCCTTGTACTTGATTGATGTATTAAGGTCACTAATTACTAAAGAACTCTCCTCATCTGGTTGTCTAGGTCTTAAATGAAAGGAAAAATCTAAAACCTGCAGACACTAGGCCCTCCATGGAATGAGTTGGACCCCCTTGGTCCAAGTGGTAATTTTCAGAATTAGAAAAACAGTTTCTGTGTTAACTTAAACAACCAAAAACAAATAGAAAGTGTGCAGAAAAAAGATTGAATATTAGTAAAAATAATTTAAAAACGGGGATTTGGGGCACATGCCTATTGATTTTTATATAATTTTTGGGCAGATGAACATAGCTTTGACGAAATGCATAGAATTGCAGGAAATGTGCTTTATAACTGCAAAATTATCTCTCAGCTCTATTGAAACATTTGTAGAATTGCAGAAAATGTGTTTTACAACAGCAACATTTTACCCTTACCTTTCTAGTTAATAGACTATGTTACAGTTTACACTTCCTTGTGAAAACGCAAAAAATCTATTATATAGTGTATATATATTTTTGCTTTCATATGATGGGGGTCCCTGGGTCACCGATTTAACTGAGTGGGGGTCCCGGGGCAAGAACAGTTTGAAAACCCCTGATTCTGGTTGATGGCATGATGTTGAAACAATTAAGTCGATTCAAACATACCATTTTATTACTAACATTGGAAAAAATGTCAAATAACATACTGTATGTCTAATCAAATATGAAATTCATAATTTCAACCGCTCAATATACACTACATGACCAAAAGTATGTGGACACCTGCTCGTCGAACATCTCATTCCAAAATGATGGACATTAATATGGAGCTGGTCCCCCCTTTGCTGCTACAACAGCCTCCACTCTTCTGGGGAGGCTTTCCACTAGATGTTGGAACATTGCTGCAGGGATTTGCTTCCATTCAGCCACAAGAGCATTAGTGAGGATGGGCGCTGATGTTGGGCGATTAGGCCAGGCTCACAGTCGTCATTCCAATTGATCCCAAAGGTGTTCGATGGAGTTGAGGTCAGGGTTCTATGCAGGCCAGTCAATTTCTTCCACACTCATCTCGACAAAACATTTCTGTATGGACCTCGTTTTGGGCACGGCAGCATTGTCATGCTGAAACAGGACAGGGCCTTCACTAAACTGTTGCCACAAAGTTGGAAGCACAGAATCGACCCGGCGAACAGTTACTATGCTGACGTTGCTTCCAGAGGCAATTAGGAACTTGCAAATGAGAACTGACCATTTTTCTATGTGTTACGCACTTCAGCATTCGGCGGTCCCGTTCTATGAGCTTGCGTTGCCTATCACTTTACGGCTGCGCGAGCTGTTGTTGCTCCTAGACGTTTCCACTTCACAATAACAGCACTTACAGTTGCCGGGGGCAGCTCTAGCAGGGCAGAAATTTGACGAACTGACTTGTAGGAAAGATGCCATCCTATGAAGGTGCCATGTTGAAAGTCACTGAGCTCTTCAGTAAGGCCATTCTATTGCCAATGTTTGTCTATGGAGATTGCATGGCTGGGTGCTCGATTTGATGTCAGCAACAGGTGTGGCAGAAATGGCCGAATCCAATCATTTGAAGAGGTGTCCACATACTTTTGTATATACTGTATAGTGTACAGTATATTGAATATCGGGTGACATTTATTTAAAACTTTTCTATGTGTAATTTTCTACGCAATTTCAATGTATACATGTTGAAATTAGATTGTAACAACCTGTTATCCATGTTAAGTCAATGTATTTAAGTTGTAGTTTTAATCTAATTTCAGTGTTTGCAACGCTGGTTGAAATAAGATGAAAAACAGTAGTGGTTAATGACTTCAAATCCATTGTATTTTCTACATTGATTCCATGGCAAAATATGTTTACAAATGACTTTACCCAACTTTGACTCGACCAGTGTGTTCCCAGTTGGTAGATCTTCTCTTAGGATGGCTGTCGTCCTTCCAAACAATATTGACTGTGGCATGACATGTAACACAATACCCTCCACAGAAAAGTCAAACAGACTTTCATCCCATAACATGACACATGATCCTTGAACAATGCTTTGGAAAACCTATACACCTCAAAGAGCTTAGGCAATGTTAGCTCTGCCCTCGGGGTAATACCGATGGTAAACGTAATGGATCCCTGCGACGAAGAGAAGACCAGTACAGTGAAAACAGCAAGGGGCTCGGTATCATATTGGTAAAACCACAACAGCCAGAGTAATCCCTCTCATAGTGCTGTCCCTCTGCTTGGCAGACATGGGATTGACAGGTAATAGGTCTGAGAACTTGGCAGTATTATCTCCCACTCATCACCTCATTCTAAAAGTCTTAAACGAGTTGATGATGTATTTAGATACAGTATTTCAGTGTGGTCAGTTCAGGCATTTCCCTTGACAGCTTTTCTTAAATCGTCATTTTTCAAAGCTGACACTTCTCAAAGGATCTGGGGGACAGAAATAGTTCAAACGGAGGGGTTTACGCGAGTGCATTCACCTTGGCAACCTCGAGTCTACCACATTTCCTCTTCTAATAGACCAATGAGTTTTTTTTTTGTTGTTGTCTGAGAAGCCTTTGAGATGATGAAAAGAAGTTCCACGTGAAGCTTAAGCCAACAGCTGTTTTAACAATGCGACAGAAGTGAGAATGCAACTTTTTCATGTTCAAGGCTTGCCCCTCCTGATGAAAGGGTTCTTTCATGGTGTTATATGTGTTCAAAATGGCCACTTGTATGCAGCAGACTGGAACTCGGGGTGGGGGGGGGGTGGGGGGGTTGGTTCCAGATGGTCACGGCTGGCATACAATGGAAAAACAAACTTGGTGTGGACCGGTGTTGTATTTACATTTGTGTTGGTCCCCGGGCTCTTTCCCTTTCAACATTATATTGAGTGGTCACTCTGCTATTACTACCACAGGTGATTTACATTTTTTATTTTTTTAAATTAATTTAGCGGGAATATAAATTGGAAATGAAACTGCTCACATGCCAAATGTTCAGCAGACTGTAAGACCGCAGACTGAAAATGAAACACAAGTACTGTAATCTCTGTGGAGAAGTTGCAGCTTCCTATTTCAAAATATAGAAACAACATATTTGCTTATAGCGTATGGTTTCACATAAAAACCTAAAATACAGTATATAACTCTGTCACAGCAGTTACAGCAGTAGAATGCATTCCACAGAAGTGTCATAGCCCTGCTCAGCTAGATACCACTGCTGTCTCATGTTCAAAGTGCTGTGCTTTCAGACTTATCTCTTGCCACAAGGGACTTCATTTATGACATTCTGATGCTTAGCGGGCCTCATTTCCACAAAGAGCACTCACTCCAGATTTTCAAAGGGATTTTTTTCTTTTTTTCTTTCTTTTCCTTTCCAGCATATATTCCCGTGTTCAACTGTACTGCTCATACAATATCCAAACCACAAGCACATCTGTTCCTGGTCCCCTCTCAAAGCAGACACATTTGATCTGGTGGCAATATCCCTAGAGTACATGTGAAGTTGTAGGAACACATTATGATGAATGAATAGGTCAATTAATTCATAACACTAGTGGTACTCTACCCCGACAGAGTTAATGGTAGCAGGTTGTTTGATGAGTCTCTCTCTCTCTCTCTCTCTCTCTCTCTCTCTCTCTCTCTGACCTGTGCCAAGGCAGAGCAGAGGTTGTGTTTAAGGGGCAGGATTTGCTACTCTGCTCTGGGTTTCCGTGACAGCAGAGCTCCTGTCAGCGGCTAGCTGAAGTTGTCGTAAGTAACGCCTGCACACCCATCTTCTCAGCTTCCGTCAAATTGTCTCTGGCCATCATTGTAACATAGGTAATGAGGTTCTGAAAGACTTTGCTCCTTCTCGCCTAGGGGGAGTGGCCATACCTTAGAGTAGTAGTCTGTGCTAACAGACAGTGAGATTTCACTTTCAGTACTGTTGACATCTCTAAATATTGTTCAAATATTTTGATTGGCCTTTATATTAAACAAGTCTGGACTGGGTCTGCTTCCCAAGAAAAACATGCTCATATGAATATAAGCATCTAAGCAGATTGTATCTGAACAGCCAAATCTGAGATAGGTAATGGCCAAAATATGACTTATTGTTTTGTTAAGAGATGAAAATGAAATTAAAGGTCAATAGTTTTGGCTCATCCTTACAGTGCCTTTTTTATATTCAAAATCTCCACGTTTGAAATGTTTCCTTTTAATTTCCTGTCTGTAAGAAAAAGATGACATCTGGAAAAGATATCATCCACTCCCTTTGCTTTTGTCACTTAGTTACAGTGGTCATGGAAACAAGGCACAAGACAAGGCAGACAGCTACAGTTGAAGTCGTGAGTTTACATACACTTAGGTTCGAGTCATTAAAACTTGTTTCTCAACCACTCCACAAATTTCTTGTTAAACTATAGTTCTGGCAAGTCGGTTAGGACATCTACTTAAGTAGTAATTTTCCCAACAATTGTTTACAGACAGATTATTTCTCTTATAATTCACTGTATGACAATTCCAGTGGGTCAGAAGTTTATATACACTAAGTTGACTATGCCTTTAAACAGCTTGGAAAATTTCAGAAAATTATGTCATGGCTTTAGAAGCTTCTGATAGGCTAATTGACATCACTTGAGTCAATTGGAGGTGTACCAGTGGATGTATTTCAAAGCCGACCTTCAAACTCAGTGCCTCTTTGCTTAACATCATGGGAAATACAAAAGAATTCAGCCAAGACCTCAGAATTTTTTTGTTTTTGTAGACCTCCACAAGTCTGGTTCATCCTTGGGAGCAATTTCCAACCGCCTGAAGGTACCACATTCATCTGTACAAACAATAGTACGCAAGTATAAACTTTGGTGCAGAAAGTACAAATTAATCCCAGAACAACAGCAAAGGACCTTGTGAAGATGCTGGAGGAAACAGGTATAAAAGTATCCATAGTCACAGTAAAACGAGTCCTATATCGACATAACCTGAAAGGCCGCTCAGCAAGGAAGAAGCCATTGCTCCAAAACCGCCATAAAAAAGCCAGACTACGGTTTGCACATGGGGACAAAGATCATACTTTTTGGAGAAATGTCCTCTGGTCTGATGAAACAAAAATTGAACTGTTTGGCCATAATGACCATCACTATGTTTGGAAGAAAAAGGGGGAGGCTTGCAAGCTGAAGAACACAATCCCAACCGTGAAGCACGGGGGTGGCAGCATGATGTTGTGGGGGTGCTTTGCTGCATAATATGAATATATTGAAGCAACATCTCAACATATCAGTCAGGAAGTTAAAGCTTGGTCGCAAATGGGTCTTCCAAATGGACAATTACCCCAAGCATACTTCAAAAGTTGTGGCAAAATGGCTTAATAAAACAAAGTCAAGGTATTGGAGTGGCCCACAAAGCCCTGACATCAATCCTAGAGAAAATGTGTGGGAAGAACTGAAAAAGCAGATGTGAGTAAGGAGGCCTACAAACCTGACTCAGTTACACCAGCTCTGTCAGGAAGAATGGGTCAAAATTCACCCAACTTATTGTGGGAAGCTTGTGGAAGGATACCTGAAAAGTTTGACCCAAATTTAACAATTTAAAGGCAATGCTACCAAACAATACTACATTTTGTGTATGTAAACTTCTGATCCACTGGGAATGTGATTAAAGAAATAAAAGGTGAAATAAATCATTCTCACTACTGTTATTCTGACATTTCACATTATTAAAATAAAGTGGTGATCCTAACTGACCTAAGACAGGGAATTGTTACTAGGATTAAATGTCAGGAATTGTGAAAAACTGAGTTTAAATGTATTTGGCTAAGGTGTATGTAAACTTCTGACTTCAACTGTAGTTTTGAGTAACGCTGAATACCTAAAAATGAAACGAATGCCCAAAATATAAGTCAATTATGTTATGCTTCCTTGGATAAAGTTCAGCTTTATCTTCAGTGCTTGAATGAAAATGTGCCGTGCAATCCAAGCTTCAGTAGACAAAATGAAAGCACAAAACAAAATGTCCTCAGCCGGCAATGCTTCTCTGGGTTAGACTCTTCATACTGTCTTTTTGAACAGTCATGGCAAATGAAAGCTCAGTCAGTTCTCTCTCTCTCTCTCTCTCTCTCTCTCTCAGACAGCCATCTTAAATCCATTCAGAGATCTCAGGGGACCAGTTTTCTGCATACTCAATATGCTCGCAGCTCCTTTAGACCACACAGTCGCCATGGCAACCGTGGACCACCTCTGGCTCCCAGTGCATCTGTCAGCCTTCCCCCACTACTCCCTCTGCCCACCCCACCCGTGCTCACCGCCACCATGCTGCCCCACCTTACCACAGAGAACAGAAGGCAAGGAGCTCCATTCACCGTACGCTTTGTAGTATACTGTAGTAGTTAAACCTTCATTTGATTATGAAGACCTTAGATTTCCCACAAACCAAGAACTGCACTCGACATGGTTTTCAATGAAAGCCAGTGCTGTGGAAAATTGGTCCGTTTAATAGATCACAAACCTCCATTTTATTTCTGCAGCTTCACTAGATACGGTTGGAGATGTTACTGTAGCCGAGGGCTCTACTCTGTCTTTGCACAATTTGCAGTTGGTTTTCAGGTGCCATGCGCACCACCTGAAGAGGGCAGACTTGATCCTTTCTGTTGCAGCCGTGTGGATACTTCCTCACCAAAACCATGCAAACCTGCTGTGTCACAACCACTTCTCTGAACCCAAGACCACCCATTCAGCACCAATATTCTCTGGCTGTGATTTAAACCCTTCGAATCTCCCTCAGAAACACAGGAAACTGTACTGTGTGTGTGTGCACGTATGCATGTTTTTGACGTTTGTGCGTGAGCAGAGGGGAGGAGAGAGAGTGAGAGAATGAGAGAGGGAGAAGGCAGCTCTCCCTCAGCACTCTGTCATGTTTCCCGTAGAAAAAGGCGAAACAGCATTGTGCAGTCAGCTGCGCCGAATGTATCTATTCTCTAGTAGCCCTCTTCTCTTTCATGGGAGATTTATTTCCATTGTCACCAAACCCTCCCCACCCTCTACAATCTAAAGTCCCCCCCCCCCTCCTAAAAACAAAACGAGGAGAGGTGGGGGTGGACGTGATCGGGCACAGGCAGGTGGGGGGAGGGGTGTAACTAGCGCATTTGTAATCTGCAATTGTTACAGTCTGTGGCCTAGCTACGCTGTCACCATTCCAAATGGATTTAACCATCAATGGCAGCAGCCATTTAGATTTGTTAGAGGTCTGGCCGGGCTGCTCAAACTCAACTGAATGTGCAATGAGCCCCTCACTCCCTTTCCCACCATCTAGGTATCAAAGGCCATTGTGTCCCAAAAAAGTGGAGGGGTCATCCATTCACCCCGTGGGTCAACTACAGGCTGAGATAGAGGGAAAGTGAAAGAAAGAGAGAGAGGAAAAGAGAGGGAGGGTTTTGAAGACAGCAGCTCCATAGAACAACTCTCTCTCCAATGAAGGAGATGACTGGCTCCCCCGGCGTCAATGGAGCCAATTAATCCAGCAGACTGAAAATATTTGGAATTTGAGGCATTTGTCTTCTATTATCACTGGGATGTATATGAGTTCCTGTTTAACATCTCCTCATGGTGGGTTCCTCTCTGCCTCTGCTGGCCGGCTCGTCTCCCTGGGGCCGTGTTTACAGGGACTCATCAGAGGCCATGTGAGGATCGTTTGACCCTCTCACAGACAAAGCACGGCTTTAAAGGGCCACACTCATAGCTTGTTTGTTTTGGCTTGGCACATTGGTTTCACCATTTTTTAGTTTGCATGTGCACAAGCATTCATCGACGATGAGGTTTCTTTCATGTGTCGGCTGTCGTAGCGAGACGCTGATTGACAGGAGCAGAGCGTGAATAAGAATGTTTTCATAATATCTGCCGAGGGGCTGGTGGTGTTTATGATCAACAAGAACATATCTTAATCTAAGCCTGTTGATGTTTAGTGGGCGAGTATAGCAAGCTCAATAATAAGATGTAGAGCCAAGATAGCTAATACACACAAAGTTACTCCCAGTCCCAGCCCCCCCCCCAGCAAAAACAGCTCCTAGAAAATAGTCTGAATGAATGCTTTTACAATACTTATTAACAATAACAAAAGTTATTCGACCCATGGGGGAGAAACAAAATATTTGTTGTTTTAAAGTGTCTTTGGTAAATATGTTTTCTTGGAGTGATCGCAATTTTATAGGACACTGTACTACATATCATATCAATTTAAGATAACATCCATAATGTGTCATTTGTCACAGTCAGCAAGCCTGTGATATTGTCAGAGACAATAAAACAGTCAACTGATCTTAATTAGCGTCAGCGTGAGTTGTTTTGACACTTCCCTTTTTTTGTTTGTGTGTGCCAACAGAGGTGTCTAAACTATGCAGCTTATCGTCCAATCCGATTCCTCCCATGCTATAGTATGTTGGGGTTTTAGTATCTGGCTGGTGAGTGTGTAATGTGACTCAGATCTGGATAACAAAGGCTTCGTTTACACAAGCAGCCCAATTCTTATCTTTTATTTTCACTAATTGGCCTTTTGATCAATCAGATCAGCTTTGAAAAAGATCTGATGTGAAAAGATCTGATGTGATTGGTCAAAACACCAATTAGTGGGACAATTATCAGAATTGGGCTGCCTGTGTAATGTCAGCAGCCAGTCTGTGTCCATATGACAAACTCATTGCTCAGGATAACACCACAATTAGCTGCACAGTCACTTTTTCATAATACCACATTTAGCCATCAAAATGAATGACTCTGGGAAGAGAGTTAGACAGTTCAATATGAAACTTAATGGTGTGTGATGATCTTGAGGTGGGGTTTTTTTCCACCTGAGACCAGTTCTCAGGCTTATCTCCTAATTGTCCAGGAAGAGTTTCATTTTGAGTGTTGAAGTTTAAATGGAGCTGAGGGGCGGAGGGGTTTGTGGAAAGAGATAATTTATCTCCATGTAAGGTAGCCTTGGGAGACAACAATTATGCATAGGATATCTTTGGGTTGATACATCCACCAGAATGCAGATGAGGCTTCCTTTAGCATTCCTTCTACAAAGAGTATCACTCTCTCTCTGTCACCCAGAGAAGTACTGAGCTGCTGAGCACAGTCCCTTTATCTCTCAGTTTCGCTGCTCCCTGTGTTACCATAGTAACCTGGATACTATTCAGTCCTCTTCAGTGAGAGGCAGGCAGGCAGCCTTTGCAGGTGGCTGTGCTTTCATGCGAAGAATGCTACAAATGCAGTTCCTTCCTAACAACTGACTGTGTGAGTGAGGCGCCCTCCATTATTTGAACTAGCTAGATTCGTAATGTTTGTTTGAAATAGCGAAATATGATGAATATCGAACTTTACGTTGTCTATACCAGATTCCTGAAATGTAACTTGCTCAGAAACAAATATGACTTATTATTCTAACCCTAAGGGTGCATCTTTCAGGAGTAGATGCTTTTGATTAGAATGTGGATGTAATAAATAAACTTAAGCTAAAATGGATTTAGTAAAAAAAAATATTCAGCAATCTACTGACAATACCCCATAATGACAAAGTGAGAACAGGTTGTTAGAAATTTTAGAAAATGTATTAAAATTAAAACAGAAATACCATATATACAGTTGAAGTCGGAGGTTTACATACACTTAGGGTGGAGTCATTAAAACTTGTTTTTCAACCACTCCACAAATTTCTTGTTAACAAACTATAGTTTTGCCAAGTCGGTTAGGACATCTACTTTGTGCATGACACAAGTAATTTTTCCAACAATTGTTTGCAGACAGATTATTTCACTTATAATTCACTGTATCACAATTCCAGTGGGTCAAAAGTTTACATACACTAAGTTGAATGTGCCGTTAAACAGCTTGGAAAATTCCAGAAAATGGTGTCATAGCCTTAGAAGCTTCTGATAGGCTAATTGACATCATTTGAGTCAATTGGAGATGTACCTGTGGATGTATTTCAAGGCCTACCTTCAAACTCAGTGTCTCTTTGCTTGACATAGACCTCAGAAAAAAATTTGTAAGACCTCCACAAGTCTGGTTCATCCTTGGGAGCAATTTCCAAACACCCGAAGGTACCACATTCATCTGTACAAACAATAGTATGCAAGTATAAACACCATGGGACCACACAGGCATCATACCGCCCAGGTAGGAGATGCGTTCTGTCTCCTAGAGATGAACGTACTTTGGTGAGACAAGTGCAAATCAATTCCAGAACAACAGCAAAGGACCTTGTGGAGATTCTGGAGGAAACAGGTACAAAAGTATCTATATCCACAGTAAAACGAGTCCTACATCGACATAACCTAAAAGGCCGCTCAGCAAGGAAGAAGCCACTGCTCCAAAACCACCATAAAAAAGCCAGGCTAAGGTTTGCAACTGCACATGGGGACAAAGATCATACTTTTTCGAGAAATGTCCTCTGATCTGTTGAAACAAAAATAGAACTGTTTGGCCATAATTACCATCGTTATGTTTGGAGGGAAAAGGGGGAGGCTTGCAAGTCAAAGAACACCATCCCAACTGTGAAGCACGGGGATGGCAGCATGATGTTGTGGGGGTGCTTTACTGAAGGAGGGACTGGTGCACTTCACAAAATAGATGGCATCATGAGGCAGGAAAACTATGTAGATATGTTGAAGCAACATCTCAAGACATCAGTCAGGAAGTTAAAGCTTGGTCGTAAATGGGTCTTCTAAATGGACAATGACCCCTATGTCAGGAGGAATGAGCCAAAATTCACCCAACTTTTTGTGGGAAGCTTGTGGAAGCCTACCCAAAACATTTTACCCAAGTTAAACAATTTAAAGGCAATGCTACCAAACACTAATTGAGTGTATGTAAACTTCTGACCCACTGGGAACATGATGAAATAAATAAAAGCTGAAGTAAAGCATTCTCTCTACTATTATTCGGATATTTCACATTCTTAAAATAAAATGGTGATCCTAACTGACCTAAGAAAGGGAATTTTTACTAGGATTAATTGTCAATAATTGTGGAAAAGTTGAGTTTAAATGTATTTAGCTACGGTGTGTGTAAACTTCCAAACTTCGACTGAATATTTCAGTGTTCAGACCCTTTGCAATGAGACCCGAAATTGAGCTCAGGTGCATCCTCTTTCCATTTTTTTATTTTATCAGGTAAGTCAGTTAAGAACAAATTCTTATTTTCAATGATGGCCTAGGAACAATGGGTTAACTACCTGTTCAGGGGCAGAACAACAGATTTGTACTTTGTCAGCTTGGGGGTTTGAACTTGCAACCTTCCGGTTACTAGTCCAACACTCTAACCACTAGGCAACCCTGCCGCCCCAGTGATCTGCCTTGAGATGTTTCTACAACTTGATTGGTGTCCACCTGTGGTAAATTAAATTGATTATAAAGGCACACACCAGTCTATATAAGGTCCCACTGCTGGCAGTGCATGTCAGAGCAAAAACCAAGCCATGAGGTCGAAGGAATTGGCCATAGAGCTCCGGGACAGGATTGTGTCAAGGCACAGATCTGGTGAAGGGTACCAAAACATTTCTGTGGCATTGAAAGTCCCCAAGAATATAGTGGCCTCCATCATTCTTAAATGGAAGTAGTTTGAAACCAAGAATCTTCCTAGAGCTGTCTGCCCGGCCAAACTGAGTAGTTGGGGGAGAAGAGCCTTGGTCAGGGAGGTGACACTCTGATAAAGTCCAGAAGGGCAACAGTCTCTGCAGAACTCCACCAATCAGGCCTTTATGGTAGATTAGCCAGAAATAATCCACTCTTCAGTAAAAAGCACATGGTAGCCCGCTTTGAGTATCTCTGGTCTGATAAAACCAAGATTGAACTCTCAGTTTCTGGAGGAAACCTGGCACCATCATGCTGTAGGGATATTTTTCAGCGGAAGGGACTGGGAGACTAGTCAAGATCGAGGCAAAGATGAACAGAGCAAAGTACAGAGAGATCTTTGATGAAAACCTGCTCCAGAGCGTTCATGGCCTCAGGCTGGGGCAAAGTTTCACCTTCCAACAGGACAATGACCCTAACCACGCAGCCAAAACGGAGGAGTGGCTTCGGGACAAGTCTCTAAATGTCCTTGAGTGGCCCAGGAAGAGCCCGGACTTGAACCCGATTGAACATCTCTGGAGAGACCTGAAAATAGCTGTGCAGCATCGCTCCCAATACAATCGGACAGAGCTTGAGAGGATCTGCAGAGAAGAATGGGAGAAACTCCCCAAATACAGGTGTGCCAAGCTTCTAGCGTCAAACCCAAGAAGACTCAAGGCTGTAACTGCTGCAAATGGTGCTTCAAAAAAGTACTGAGTAAAGGGTCTGAATGCTGTAATTGAAATGTGATATTTCCAGTTTTTATTTGTAATACATTTGCTAAGATTGATAAAAACCTGTTTTTGCTTTGTCGTTATGGGGTATTGTGTGTAGATTGATTGTCATGCCCTGACCTTAGATATCTCTGTTTTCTATATATTTTGGTTAGGTCAGGGTGTGAGTAGGGTGGGTACTCTGTTTTATTTTGTATGTCTAGGGTTTTTTGTATGTCTAGGGTTTTTGTAGGTCTAGGGGTTTTGTATATCTAAGTTGGCCTGATATGGTTCCCAATCAGAGACTAGTCAAGATCAAGTCTGATTGGGGATCATATTTAGGCAGGCCTTTTTCCCACTTTCTGGTGTGGGATCTTGACTATGTGTAGTTGCCTGTCAGCACTATATTGTATAGCTTAACGTTTTGTTTGTTAGTTTGTTAGTTTGTTCGGTGTTCATTCTTTTAATAAAGTGAATGTACGCATACCACGCTGCGCCTTGGTCCGATCCTTTCAACCAACGTGACATTGATAAGGGAAAAAAACATTTTAATCCATTTTAGAATAAGGCTGTGAAGTAACAAAATGTGGAAAAAGTCAATGGGTCTGAATACTTTCCGAAGGCAAGTATTCAGAACTGCCTTCTTTTATCACTAATTATTTTTGTCCTCTAACAAATTTGCACTCTGAAATTTGAGGGGTGTGTGGAGTGAGATGGTTGGGGAGGAGAGATGGGTGGTGGGGGTAGAGATAGTGTAATGAGATTGATGTAATCTAATATTTCTATGCTGCGCTTGTCGCTGAGTAACGGGTTGCCGTGGCAACCATTCTCCTTCTTTCTTCCCTGCCAGCTCGCCTGCCCGCCTCTCCTTCAGTGGGTATGTGATCTTCATTACTGGTGATATTAAAGTGGCTTCTATTGAGGCTTAGGATAACTACCAGGCCATGGTCATCCGGGTTCATACACAGGTCCAGATAAACGATCCAGGGGACTGGTGTGTCATCCTCCATATGCTGGTTGTGTCATGTCACTGGTTGGGCTAATGGTTCTGCACACCCAAACCTGACTGAGGGCAGCGTGGCTGACTGAGTGAATGGCTGGCTGGCTGGCTTGGAGTGAAGGGGAGGGGCCTGACAGTGCTATGGGGAGTTGAGATGACAGAAAACACACTTGGTTTTTCATTAAAGATGTTTGAAATTCATTCAGTCACTAATGAGGCATGTGGAGTCAAAAAAAGAGGGTGTGGAGTCAACCTGTTTAAAGGGGGAATGTGACACAAAAAAATGATGTGACAATCAGTATTGAGAAATGTGTCAGCTGATGTCACCTTAAACATGTCTAAAGTACAGCTGTTTTGAGGTATGCTTAAACCCTGTCAGGTAAAGCTATTGCTGTTACTACAGTTATTACTGTGTAGTTACGTAGTAATAGGGGCAACTTAATGTCAAGTGTTTTGTTAATGTCAAGTTTTAATGACAACTTACCATCATGGATATATGCCTAAAATGCATTCAAGTATGATCTAATAAACCTGATAATGCATTTGAATAGCATCACACCACACATTACATAAATGTACTGTATGTGATACCTTAGGCCCTTTATGCCTCAGATGTATAGACGTGCTGTGAGTGTCAATACCACAGTATCTGTGAGCATTCCTGCCTGTCTTGCTCAGACACCAATCAACTGTGTCATACATAGCACCACGGTGTGTGATTGGAATCTACAGGTGATTGAAGTTCGTGTCGGAGTATGCACGCCTTGTTGACAAGAAGCTATAAATCTCCTTCATATCCCCTCCGCAATTAACAACTAGTTACAAGGACACACTTCATCTTTCCAGATAAAAAGTCAGAACTTTATGTCTGCTCCATGAAATGGCTTGTTTTTTTTCTCAGCTGTTGAAACCTCTTGAGGAACATGAATATTTAGGCCCTAAAGTAGAGAGTTCAGGGGATTGTCTTGCTGAACGTTGCTATACTTCACTAACTAGTCATACTAGTACTGATAGCCACACATATTGATGGAGTTAAATGCCTGTTTCATGCCCCTTTCACTCAGTTTATTATGATTAACATATTGTCAATCAAACATATTCACTTCTGAGGATACATGGGGCCGGTATAGATCTAGCCCAGATTTCTGATTGGACCCTTGTCAGAGGCAGAACAAATCAGATGAAATAATCATTGACCGCCAGTTTCCTTCCCTCATTGCAGAGTTATAATAATCTCACAACAGACAACATCAGAGGTTATTAAGGTTTGTCATAGCGATGGCGGCCAGATAAAAGCAGTTATTGTAACTCAGCATTTCTCATCAGTGAGTGCCGCCTCCTCATTGCAAACAGGGTTATTTGCTCCTATAGATGAACACATCCTGATGAAACAGGCAATAATGTAAACATCAGACTCCCACTTGGTGGAATTTGGATCTGTTCAGTAGTTATGGATCTGTTCATATGGTGATGGCTTTTGTCACTGTAATGGATATTGATATTAAGGCAGGTCTGATCTGAAGCAGGGAAGCTTGATTTAAACTTCCATTAGTCTTCAAGAGAGGAAAGGATGAACTCATCTTAAACATTCCAAAAACCATTGATAAACCTAATTATTCTCATTCGGAATTACGTGTGCACTCACTTGAACTTCCAAAAGTGTTCCGGATTCACAGTTTCCAGCTATCTGGATAGGCATGTAAAATTATAGGCATATAAAATGATCTCTTCTATTTAAAAGTGCATTTAAGTTTCTAAGTCAAACACTTGCTTGGTGGGTCTGACTTAAGAGGAGAGCAACTTAGATTTCCTGGTGATTTTCCTGCAGCGACACAGAGCACCACTCTGCATCCTGTTTTAATTATGGAAACGAAGCTGCATTTCAGGAGCCAGCCAGAGCTGCTGGGGAGCACTGACTAATTTATTCTGGGTTTGGAATCACCTCCCGTCAGAACTCTCACTAAACAGGCATAGAGCCCTTCGATTCCCGGCCCAAAATACCCCCAGCCTTCTGAGATCAACTTCACAGAGATTTATGAAACAAACAGTTCATGCTTTGAACACTGATCAAGAAGTCAAAATTCTGGATCAATTACCCCAACTCTGTTCGTTTAGAATTAAAGCTTTGTTTTACAGTGTACGGCTGACTCAGAAATAACCATTGGGGTTTTGTCTTTCAAAAAAGACAGACGGTTTGAATAACACCTATTAGGTTAACAAAACACAGGAGAGGGGGGGAGAGAGAGAAAGAGAGATGGAGAAACCAGATGATGAGCAATAGGGAGTCTAGATGACACCTTTATCAAATCATCAGCCACTCAAGAGTTTTAACCCTCCATATCAGTGAGTTAGTGAAAGGAATACAACAATGCGAATGAGTTGAGTCAGCCTGAGGCTAAGTGTTTCCCAGTAGGCCCTGGGAGGTTGGCTCTGTGTGAGGTGGTATGTACTACTGGGCCTGGCTGACATTTCCCTGGACAAACTCTTTGCAGCTGGAGCCGAGCATGGATAAATAAAAGGAGAAGGAGGAAAGAAGTGCACTGTGCAGAGCCCACTGGAAAATCATTTAGGGGCATTACAAAAGTCTGATTGTCCTCTATTTGATCCAAGAGTGCAGCTGGGAACCGTGATTTACTACCCTGTACCCAGGAGTCCTTGCTGCGCTCATCACATGGCACTGGAAACCACCAAGGGTCACGGCTCAAACCATTTCTGGGGGAAGCTGGGGGATTACTGAGCAATGAGGCGCGCAATCACAAGGCCCTGGCTTCCAACCATGAGACCCCAGAACCAGTTAATAACTGCATGGGAGCTGCATGGGCTTACCTGGGACAGTCAAGTCAACTGGGCCACGTGGTCTGGGGCCAGACAGTGGGAGGAGGTCAGTGGTACTGTATGGAAACAGAACATGACAGAGCTTTCTAAATCAGAGAGGAGATGTACTGTATACGGTCTAAATTGTCTGCATTCAAATTCAGTACAGTTTATTCAATGAACAAATGCGTTGGTCTATTTGTACTAAATACACCCATAATCTTGCTTCCCTCTCCACTTGGACGTTGAGATTTAATGAGGGGAAGCAATGGACTGAAGAAAAACACTCAACATGCCAACTCTAGTAATATAGACTTTGAGCTATTTCAGAGGAGCAGCATTTGAATGTAAAAAATGTATTCTGGGACAACTTTCATGTGCCTTAATAACAAACTCGTATTCCATCCGTAAATACGAATAAAATAGTTAAATTATGAGCCTAGTTGGTTTAGCCATGGAAAAGACAGGAAGCCATGATTGGCTGACATAATGTACGGGCTGGACATGCCGGGAGATGAGTTTTGGATTGGTCTGCCATGTACTGTAGCACGCTTCTGTCTATAATGTGAGCTGTTCAGTATGTGTTGACAATCCTTTCTACCTCGTCGTTTTTGAAATAAATAACTTTAGCCATCGAGAACTACAAAAGTTTTGCTATTTTTCTCAACTACATTGATGCCCTGAATTTAGCAAGCGCTATGGACAGATCAGTAGGAAAAAAGTGAAGGGCTACTTTCTGCACATGCCATGGTCAGTGTGAACCGGAGTGACTTGACACAAAGCTGGCCAAACAAGATGTAGCTACAAACAAAATGGTTAAAATGTTCCAGTCTGCCGTAAAGCATTCATTCATGTATACGGGTAAGAGTCTAGCTACATTTTCCAGATATAAGTTTCTAATTTTGTCAAAGTATTTTTTATTGCATACTGTTAGTTAGCTAGCAAATTTTAGCTTGCTGGCTCGCTAGCTATCATTACGTGTATGATCTGTGTAGTAATATTATTCAAATCAGAAACATATTTGCATTGCCAGTTATAGCCTAATGTTAGCTAGTTAACATTGAACCTAGTTTGTTAGCTTTAGCTATGCGTAGATTCATACTACAGCTATGACAATGTTAGTATTGGGAGTAGTATGTTGGGGTTATGTCGGTTCATTGTTTAGCTAGCTAGCTACCTAGCTAGCAACATATCTGAACAAAAGACTCCACTTCGGACGTATTATTACATGACCCATCAAATTAGCAGATGTGTCGGTGGGTGATTATGGCCATCGATTGTATTCCATGAACATGTGTACATGTCGAGACAATAGCGACCCATACCATTGGATAAAAGAGTCTCTACTTTTATCCAATGTAAAAAACATAAGATCGAATCGAGGCGGTCAGTCACAAATGGTCAAAAAGAAACAACAATAGCTTCTTAGCGAAGAACAATTCCTCAAGCAAGAATTTTGCTAGGACTGTGTGGGAGTGGTCTGTGGGGAGGGGAAAATTGAAAACTAGCTGTTTTTAGCAGAGAGGTTTGGAACTCTCTTTCTTATTGGTCTATTAACTAATTTACCGCCCGGTGATGTCACCCGGCAGGCCAAAAGTCCATCCCACCAAAAACGGCAGTCTTTTCAAACAGCTCTTGCACTTAAAGGGCATTATCATCCTTTTCACAATTTTCATATTGTGGATATATATATTTTTTAAATCACATTTTTCACTGCACTGGGCCTGCGTTCTAGTGTTGCTTTTAGTGCTATTTAGCGCTAAGTGTTATACCAATAAATACTAATTGAAACGTGTCCTTGGTCATGCTCCAAGTTACCACCCACTTAGCCACCAACAAAGCTACACTAGACTGTATGCATTAACCCTGGTTCCTACAGAAAGTCACAGAAGGTGGCATAATGTGCGGGGGGAATCAACACACTATAAGAATGCTTCAGTATCATGTGAACGTACAGTATCAGTGTTGACGTTTGCAACAATTACCAGTAACAAAGACATTTTCGGTATAGCTGTTTTTGTTTTTAATTCCTCTTAAATTAAAATGGGATCTGTGTTGAATGGTTTCAGCCCTGACCCCGCCTGTCTTATTATGGCCCTCCTGAAATGCCTGAACCCAATACACCCTGTTACCTCATTAGATGCTCTTTTTGTTCTCTTAAACCCAGTCTCCAGTCTTGTTGTTACTATGGCCTTGTTATTGGGATGGTGCTTAATTCGCTTTTAGTGGGAGCCATGGTGCAGGAACAGAGGTTTTTGTAAGCTGGAATGATATTGGCCTCGACCCTGTCCTGTTCAGACCACTGTGATATTGGTCTGGATTTGTTTTTAGTTAGCACTCTGACGTGATTGTGATATTTAGTCATGAGGGCCGTGAGCTCCTTACACGTGTTGCTGTTCACATTAGTGACGCAGGTCACGGAAATGTAAAGTCATACGCTCCAATGATAAGGAAATGAAATGATGGAAGGATCATGTTTATTCACTCAACTTATTTAGAGTAAGAGGGAGGAGGAGCATTGAGTGAGAAAGGGTCAAAACAAATAAAAAGGTGAAGGGTTAATTGAATCAATGTAGCTTGACTGTAAGTGTAAAACTTCTTTGAAAAATCTAATTAAAATGTAAGGATGTCTTCACATGGTATCCACCAGTACAGTGTTTCTGTTTCTGAGTTGAATTGGATGGTCTCAACCAACAGCCCTTAATCAAACCAATTGATGGCAGGCAGGCCTATTGATGGTGTTCATGATTCCCCCAGAGGGAGGGAGCCTATACATGAACTGAGAATATCTCAATAAAGAAACCCCCTTCCCCATCTCCGTCTCCTTCCAGATGGCTGGCAGTAAAGACGTTCTCATCAGAGCTCACGCCCAGGTAAACTGAGGAAACCTGGAGGGTGGCGTTCCATACCGAATACATTTTTCCTATTCTTTCTCTCTCCATCAATGTTTTATCAGCTAAGTCTTTTCTACTGTTTTAATACGGGAGGAGTGATCGAAACATCCGCCAAGGTCCTGACACGCATTGGGTAAATCATTTCCACTCTATTTCAGATTGACCATTGCTGCAGAATACAGCCAAGGAGTGGATGGCTTTTACAAGCACAAGATCAAGTCATTCGGGTGGTCAACTCTCTGTGTGTTTACACTACGCCATTGGCCACTTAGCTTGGTACTGGACAGCTACTGTACGTGTGGACCACATACTTTTGTTTCCAAACCAAAACTTAAAACACCTCATTCCACAAATCACTTCATCATCAAGAATCAACATCATCATTCATTGAATTAGATGTTTTAGTGCTGGGCTGGAACAAAGCCTCCTCAACATGTGTAGCTTTACCAGGACCAAGGCTGGAGACCGATGCACTCATTAAAGCTGTATGGTTAATTGTTCCCTCCAATGCAAAGCAACAGAGATGCAGGGAGAAAGAGTGCAAAGGAAAGTTAAAAGAAAGCTTTAATTATGAAATATTTATCATGTAATATACAAGACATAGAAATGTAATTTTAAAGAGCTTCTGGGATAGAGTTTATTATTAGAAAGTGCTGAATATTTCACTTAATTTTCCCCTCCAGTAATCAGGTGATACACCCTTCTCCTACTCTCCCCCCCCCCAAGCTCTCATGTATCTCCAGTCCCTCTGGTGTTGTGTTTGTTCAAAGTATCTACCCGTCATCCGTAGAAGTACATGAATGGGGTCAGCTCATGTTTTATCGTCAATATGAGCCAGCTTCAGACAAACATTATGTAATACTGGGATCTATCTTTTAGTTGTTCCTGACAATAACAGTGTGGGTAGGCGTGTGCTTGTGTGAACAAAACAGATATTAAACCTTTTCATAAATGCCAATACAGAGGCGTTAATATGTTCCTTCTTGTCTTTCATTGTGTTGTTGTGCTTATCTTTTTTTCACCCAACTTTTAACCTAAATCCAATGTCATGGTGACATTTTTTGTTGATTTTACGTTGAATTCACATTCGTTGACAAATGTAACTGACGTCTGTGCCCAGTGAGATCTGAATCAGGGTAAAGAAACAAAGATGGGCGTCCAACTTCCCAAAGAGAGGAGCAGATGGCTCAGGACAGGAGCCTGGACACACAGCCAGGGCCAGGTTGGCCTGCCTGCCCTGTAAACACATTAACTTCGCAGGCCCAGGCAATATACTACACTCACTGAACGAGATTGATTGGATTTCAGTTGAAACCTGGCGCTATCTTTGGGATTTCTTTTACACAGCCACTCCAACGTCTAATTGGATTATAATGATGAGGAGATTGGGGTTTGGTTCTTTTTCGTGTCTGTTGGTCAACCCAAATATGACATCATTGTCTGGATAGGAAAGAGGACTCTAACCTGATTAACTGATCAGAGAGAATCTGAACACCCCTCTAATACTAAAAGTGTCTGATAGCCATGACCTCAGACTAATATGACACACCACCCCTTTCACAATGTGAAAAGGCACGACGAAAAAAACTATTTTGAACCATTTTCAACGCCTCAAAATGGGCAACATTTTTACAGATGGTTTGGGCCTAGTTCATGTACATTTACAGGTCTTATGGATGTTAGTTACAAGGTGTTCAGTCACAAAAATGTATGTTTAACCCCTCATATTTCACCCTTTTTGACAGATTGCCTTTTATTTTCCCCCAAAGATGTATTGACCTTTGTGAGACCCTGACTTTGCCTGGAGACAAGAGAAAAGATTGATCCTGTTCCCATTTCACTTATCGGGGGAAGAGACAATGAATGTGTGATAAAACCAGTGTCTCCTGTCACCGAACTACATTCAGCCATATTTCACCACGACATGGAAACACAAACATTATACACCCGCTTATTTCCCAAGGATAGGGTCAAACGAGGTCATCAGATTTCGAATGGAATGGAAATCGAATGGAAATCAATTGGTCTTATTGTGTGATTTGGATTAGAAAAACAAGCATCAATGCACAGTGAGGACTGCTACTGACTGACTTCCTGACTGTAAATATAGAAACACACTCCTAGGGCCTGACTGTCGCGTGGTGGTGGTCATTTCCCGCTTACAGATCGAATACAGAGGTCGTGAATGTGATAAATGCAATTAGGCAGACCATGTTTTGTCACTACGAATGAAGAACCAAGTGGAATTCACACACACACACACACATTCTTCCTACAAAGTAAAAAAAAAAAAAAACACTGGGGTTTGTGGTCTTCACGCCAGATCCACTAATTTCATCCTCACATAAAAGATTGCTCACCCTGTGTTTAGCAAAATGTATGTCTGACACGTACCATTCAAATCTTTGCATGTGTCGTTTATTCTCACCCCGCCCCCCCCCGTCTCTGTCTCTTTTTTTCTGTGTGTGGAATTAGACGTCTGTAACTTGTCTCACCAGGCAGGTTTATTGGTCGTTGCGCCTGACTTAATGGTGCACTTGACAGGCTTCCTGGCAGTCAGCAGCTCCTGGAGAAGAAAAGCCCCTGGCTCCAACGGCTCCGTGGGAGTGAGTTATTACTCCACCAGACTGGATGGGGTTGTCTATCTATCTAGCCACCCCAGTCTCCACTGACTGCCATTTGAATGCCTGTGTTGTGTTTATATGGGCAGGCAAATGAACCAAAATGATGCCAAATGAACGTCACCCTGGAGTTGCTTCTCCTTCATGTTCTTTTTGGACCTTGCATTCTGTCCAACTGAGAGGACAACAGATGTCACACACTGCCGGGTTTGACATTGAGCCATTAATCACTGCTGTGACGTCTCTGAATGAGACTCACCGTAGAAAGAACACAGGTCTTTCTTAATACGGTAATATGCAGAGTGACTGGCAGGTAGGGAAAGGGGATACCTATAGTCAGTTGCACGACCTAATGCATTCAACCCGAAATGTGTCTTACTCATTTAACCCAACCCCTGAATCAGAGAGGTGCGGTGGACTGCCTTAATCGATGTCTACATTATCGGCAGCCAGGGAGCAGTTGTTGTTGTGGATTAAGGGCAGAACGGCAGATTTTTTTCCACCTTGCCAGCTCAGGGATTTGATACAGCAACCTTTTGGTTACTGGCCCAATGTTCTTAACCTCTAGGTTACCTGCAGTGAGGGAGAGGCTCTAATTTGAGAACACTGCGTTCACAAGTACTGAATAGGGAGCATATTGTGTTTCTTTCCATGTCTACGCTCCTGGACTACTGATGACATAAGTACATTGTTTTCAGCTCCCGGTGGACAACAGGGAATATTTAAAGATGTACTCCTGGATCTTAAGCACAACAAATTCGTAACATACTACACAAATTGGATTCGTAGCATATCACACGAATTGCAAAATTCGTATGAGATACAAATAGCAAAACATATCACCCAAAATGGATGACGTACTCTTACAAAAAAAACGTCAACAAAAAACACGTGTGAACAAATCACTTGGAAAAGTAGATTTCACATGAGTCACGTGTGAAGTGTCATGTATATTTTCGTTTTTTTCCACTTCCAGCTGCGTCGGGTCTCCCATCCAGGATGACCCTGCTTAGTTTCAAAGGCAGACCAGCAATGATTTCCTTGCAATATATTATTTTGCTATCTTTGCTACTTTTGGGTTTATGTTTTGCTTTCAATATTTCTTTTATCTTTATGTAACTAGGCAAGAGAGTTAAGAACAAATTCTTATTTTATCATTATTTTAGTTTGCAATACTAAGAATTGTGTTCTCGACTTCAGACGTTTTGCTTGATATTATTGGCACAAAAGTAACCCACTTTGAGGATTGCACCATATAATTACACTATGACGCTATGAAAGGTGCAATCCTTAATTGAAACATTAACAAAGTGCCCTCCCCAGCACAGTTTCAGTAAAAAGCTGAGGGATAGGGCTGAAGACATGCAACCACTCTCAAATCCATAGACTATTACTGACCATAGTTGTTTACATTTACTTTGTTTACAAACATTGGAGTAAAACAAGCTTATATTTTGGGTTCTGATGGGGCACGACAGTTGAACTAAGCTCATAAGTCATTTATACATTACTGTATAGTCTTCAAGAATCAAGGGGTTCTGTCATTCATTTATACGTTCAAAAATTGATGTAGCAACCAAGGATTGGCCCTTTCACTTCTTGATGCTACCCATCCCTTTAGCGGGATAATTGTCATCACCCCCAGCTGAATTGCATAGCGCCACATTCAAATAATATTACTAAAAATATTTATATTCATGAAATCACAAGTGCAATATAGCAAAACACAGCTTAGCCTTTTGTTAATCCACCTATCATGTCAGATTTTGAAAATATGCTTTACAGCGAAAGCAATCCAAGCATTTGTGTAAGTTTATCGATCGCTCGACAAAACATTATGTACACCTACCATCAAGTAGCTTGATCACAAATCAGAAAAGCAATCAAATTAATCGTTTCCCTTTGATGATCTTCGGATGTTTTCACTCACGAGACTCCCAGTTACACAATAAATGTTCCATAAGGACTATTTTTATATCCAAAATACCTCCGTTTGTTTGGCGCGTTATGTTCAGAAATCCACAGGAAAGAGCGGTCACGACAACGCAGACAAATTCCAAATAGTATCCGTAATGTCCACAGAAACATGTGAAACGTTTTTTATAATCAATCCTCAGGTTGTTTTTAAAATATATAATCAATAATATATCATCCGCAACTGTCTTTTTCAGTAGGAGAGGGAAAGGCAATGGCTGCCCAAACGCTGCTGGCTCCTGGCCATACAATGACGCGATGTTATCTTTCTCGCTCATTTTTCAAAATAAAAGCCTGAAACTATGTCTAAAGACTGTTGACACCTTGAGGTAGCGATAGGAAAAGGAATCTGGTTGATATCCCTTTAAATGGAGCAAAGGCAGGCTATGGAACATGGAGTTTTCAAAATAGAAGCCACTTCCTGGTTTGATTTTCCTCTGGGTTTCGCCTGCAATATCAGTTCTGTTATACTCACAGACAATATTTTGACCGTTTTGGAAACTTTAGAGTGTTTTCTGTCCTATTCATTCCACATGTGAAAGTACACAATTGGATGATGGAGTACAGAAAAAACGAGGACCACTTTTGGCTTTGTGAGCACCACTTTCAAAACTACTGTCTTGAAATTATACAAATGCTCGAGGGTACATTTTTAATTATCTCCAATCTAACCAAGCTTGTAAATGGGACATACACAGAACATTACCACCCTCGATGCACTGTCATTTCACACAGTGTTTGGTAAAGCTTGGCCAAGTTTACGAGTTCAACAAAGCATTCAATTTAGAGCTCGAATTTCAGTGTTTTTGCAGCAATAACTTGAGAGGGGGTCGACCATGCTGGAGGGGTCAAAGGTGAATTGGGAGGAGGGGTAGGGGGGTGATTGATACGGTGTTAGCTTGCACACTGACTCCAGAGAGAGCGGCGTCTTGCTCAGGGAGTAAACAGCAGATGCCCTGTGTCAGAAGTCACTCCCCGTGGACCTCCCTCCCTCCATCCCCCGTCCCTCTAAAACAGAAGGGAGATAGGGAGGGACAGACGGGCACTAGGCCCCTTTGAGATGCAAAACAAAACAGGCCTTTCACCTTATAAGCCCTCTGAAGCTTTGTCTTGAGATCCACTAGTAACTGGCTGGTTAGAGAAGAGCAGTAAATCTAGCCACAGATCAGTGGATGGTTAGGGTATTTGGTTGGGAGAGAAAGAGTTTATCCAGTAAATACAAATGTATTTCAGTTATATTTATGGCTTATTTCTCAGAGCAGATATTATTATTACATATAAACCAAATCGAATTTAAATTGGTCACATGGAGATATATGTACATTTAGGCAGGGGTAAAGTGACTATCTGCAGCATATGATGAGTGTGTGTGTGTGTGTGTATATGTGTGTTTGGCGTCGGTATGCGTGTGTGAGTTATGTATGTGTGTGTGTGCATCTGCAGTGTATATGTGTGTTTGGCGTCGGTATGCGTGTGTGAGTTATGTATGTGTGTGCATCTGCAGTGTGTGTGTGTGTGGGGGCGGTGTGTGTGGGGGGGTGAGAGTGTCAGTGTATTGGGTAGAGTCTTGTGAGTGTGCATAGAGCCAGTGCAAGATAGGGTCAATGCAGATACTGTAGCTCGGATAACTATTTGATTAATTATTTAGCAGTCTTATGGCTTGGGGGTAGAAGCTGTCTCAGAACCTGTTGGTCCAAGAGATGCGGTACCATTTGCCGGACGTTAGCAGAGTGAACAATCTATGGCTTGGGTGGTTGAAGTCTTTGGCAATTTTTCTGACCTTTCTCTGACACTGCCTGATATAGAGGTTCTGGATGGGTACTGGGCTGTCCGCACTACCCTCTGTAGCACTTTGCGGTAAAGGGTAGTGCAGTTGCCATACCAAGCAGGGATGCATCCAGTCAAGAGGCTCTCAATGATGCAGCTATATAACTTCTTGAGGATCCATGCCAAATCTTTTCAGCCTCCTGAGGGGGAAAATGAGCTGTTGAGCCCTCTTCATCACTATGCGGGTGTGTCGACCATGTTAAGTCCATAGTGATATGGACACCAAGGAACTTGAATCTCTCAACCTGCTCCACTGTTTCCTACCTTCACCATTTGGGCCGGCCCATCAGGAAGTTCAAGATCCAGTTGCAGAAGGGGGTTTAGTCCCAGGGTCCTGAGCTTGGTAACGAGCTCGGAGGGCACTATAGTGTTGAACGCTGAGCTGTAGTCTATGAACATCATTCTCACATAGTTATTTCCCCTCTTATCGTGGTGGGAGAGAGCAGTATGAAGTGCTATTGAGATAGCGTCATCTGTGGATCTGTTGGTGCGGTATGTGAATTGGAGTGGGTCGAGGGTGTCTGGGTTGATGTGTGTCATGACCAGCCTTTCAAAGCACTTACAGGCTGGGAATTGGAGAGATTGAAAATATCCATGAAGACACTTGCCAGCTGGTCTGCGCATGTTCTGAGTCAGTCTGGCCCGGCGGCTTGTGAGTGTTAACCTGTTTAAAAGTCTTACTCATGTCCGTCAAGGAGAGCGAGATCACACAGTCGTCCGGAACAACATGGTATCTCATGCATGACTCAGTGTTGTTTCCATCAAAGTGAGCATAAAAGGCATTTTGCTCGTTTTGGGACTTCTGTGTACCTGGGCAACTCAAAGCTCGGTTTTCCTTTGTAATCTGTTATTGTCTGCAAGCCATACCACATCTGATGAGTGTCAGAGCCAGTGTAATAGGATTCCATCTTCCTCCTTTATTGTTTATTGTATTTTTTCATGTTTGAAAAAGTGGGATTTCACGTATGTGTCCATGTTTGTGACCCGTTCCTTGTAAGCAGTAACTCAAGCTTTAGCCCAGCACTGATACTGCATGTACATACATAACTATAATGATCTACAGTGTTTTGTCTCTCATATGCTGTGAGCAAAGACAGCGTTCATGTCGGACTTGGTCAAGTTGGTTTGAGGGTCCAGCATTTGACAAAATTACAATCATGAAGCAGCATGATGATGCAAGGCATATGGACCAGTCAGAAAGAGTCCATGGATTAGTGCCTAGCCACCAGTGTTTTCTGCATCCATGTGAATGTTAATGTCCTCGGTTATTGTATGTCACCCATACACAACCCGCAGATCTCTAAAGCAAACACTGTAGGTGGTTAGGGCTCAACCACCCACCACCCTAAATGTAACCTCTGGGTACGAGCCTGTGTTAAGTCAAGGCATGCAGACATAGGGTCAGTGCAATTAGGCAGACGGTATTCATTCAAGGGAAACAGATTCAATTATTACTGGCTCCTAGGCTTTGGGCAGACCTGGACTGCAGTGGGCTGGGGTGGCAAACATGTTTGTTTGTTTGTTTTAACAGTTGTGTATGTCAGCCCTGGTCATGCACAAAATTGGGAGGCTTCTCACAGGTACGGCCAGACAGGTACATTAGTGTAGTTGTGAGACTTTGGTCACACAGGAAATAACCCCTAGACAGAGCGTTTGCTGCGTTGACATTTCAACATCATAGTTGTTGAGTTGTTGTTCTTCTGGGTAAATGTTAGTGCCAGCATCTTGCATTCCACAGTATTTTCTTGTAAGACGGAAGTCTCAAAAATATCCTCTCGAGTCAAATTACAGCTCTGCATTTTCCCCGCCACCAAATGTTTCCCCTGATTTGCGCTGGCTGTCATTTCACAGAAAAAGCTCCACAATTATATTTTTTGTAACAGTGTTTATGGTTGACTGTTTGCATTCTGCTGGCTGATTGGGCAGTTGATGTTCCTGGAAGGTGGGGAGGTTTGCTTGTTTTGATGGGCCGAACACAGGACGTTATCACAGGAAGTGGGGTGATCTGGACAACTCAGAGAGAGATACAGAGGTGGTTGGTGCTGTTTAAGATGAGGGAAAACAATAATTGTTTTTAAGAGCATGGCCTTATTTCTATTACAGCATATTGGATGACTGTAATTCATATTCCATTTACCCAGCTTAATGCAACATCGATAGGTTTAGGTAACCACATGATTGTCGAATTTTCCCTACACCCATCATGAGGTTACTTTTACATATTTAATCAAATAAAATGTTATTTGTCACATGCATCGGCAAAAATTGTCACAGGTGTAGACCTTACCGTGAAATGCTTACTTACAAGCCATTAACCAACAATGCAGTTCAAGAAATAAGAGTTAAGAAAATATTTACTAAATAAACTAAAGTGAAAAGAAAATGACATAACAATAACGAGGCTATACACAGGAGGTACCGTACCGAGTCAATGTGGGGTACAGGTTAGTCGAGGGGGCAGAGAGAACAGCCCATGACTTTGGTGTCAATGTAAATAGTCCGGGTGGCCATCTGATTAACTGTTCAGCAGTCTTATGGCTTGGCGCTCCGGTACTGCTTGCCGTGTGGCAGCAGAGAGAACAGCCTATGACTTTGGTGACTGGAGTCTGACAATTTTTTGGGCTTTCCTCTGCTACCGCCTAGTATGGATGTCAGGAAGCTTGGCCCCAGTGATGTACTGGGCTGTTCGTACGCACTAGCCACTATAGCGCCTTATGGTCAGATGGCGAGCAGTTGCGTTTACTAGGCAGTGATAAGCACAGACTAGAGATGCCCAGTGACACGAGCCCACCAGACAAGCTAAAGACAAGTAACAATGAAATATACATGAGAGCATCAGCTGTTCCGGACGACTGTGTGATCACGCTCTCCGCAGCCGATGTGAGTAAGACCTTTCAACCGGTCAACATTCACAAGGCCGCAGGGCCAGATGGATTACCAGGACATGTACTAGGCTGTCTTGTCGTTGTCGGTGATCAGGCTGTTGTGTTGTCAGCAAACTTAATGATGGTGTTGGAGTCGTGCTTTGCCACGCAGTCGTGGGTGAACAGGGAGTACAAGAGGGGACTGAGCACACACCCCTCTGGGCCCCAGTGTTGAGGATCAGCGTGGCAGATGTGTTGTTGCCTACCCTTACCACCTGGGGGTGGCCCGTCAGGAAGTCCAGGATCCAGTTGCAGAGGGAGATGTTTAGTTCCAGAGTCCTTAGCTTATTGATGAGCATTGTGGGCACTATGGTGTTGAACGCTGAGCTGTAGTCAATAAACAACATTCTCACATAGGGATTCCTTTTTTCCAGGTAGGAAATTGCGGCATCTGTGGCTCTGTTGAGGTGGTATGCGAATTGGAGTGGGTCTCGGGTTTCTGGCATGATGGTGTTGATGTGAGCCATGACCAGCCTTTCAAAGCACTTCGTGGCTAACAACATGAGTGCTACAGGGCGGTAATCATTTAGGCAGGTTACCTTCGCTTTCTTGGGCACAGGGACTATGGTGGCCTGTTTGAAACATGTATTTATTACAGACTCAGTCAGGGAGATGTTGAAAATGTCAGTGAAGACACTTGTCAGTTGGTCAGCACATGCTTTGAGTACACTTCCTGGTAATCCATCCCCGCCCTCCTCCCCCTTTTCCTTTGTATTTTCTTCATGCTGATGACGGGCCTTGTCTTCACAAAGCAGTATATCCTTCGTGTCGAACTCATTAAAGAAACAAATCTTCATTTAGTTCGAGGGGAATAATCACTGTTCTGATGTCAAGAAGCTCTTTTCGGTCATAACCTAGCCTGTGAATGAAAGTTTACAATGTAGGTGCACATGTCGAGATAAATTTCATTAATCAAGGTGACAGACATTGACACATTCAATACCACTTTGCACAGTCTTGCCTATATCTAGCTGGTCTAAGGTGTAATCATTAGTCCAATAGTTGCAAACAAGAGTTTCTATTGGACAAATTCAGGTATGTTCATCCCCGTTTCATTCCGTTCGCTTACGTTTAAGACAAGGTTTACAACAGAATTGGCGGAATGAATACACCCCTGATCACACGCAAACACAGTTCACTTTCATAGCAGTCCGATCGTTGTATAATTCCTTCTCTCGTCTACGCACTCTCCTCCTCTCACCTTTTCTCTTTGCTTGTGGACTTCAGTGCACAACACATCGGCTGTCTATGACAAGGCGAAAAAACCTTTCCAAGCCAAACCTTCATATCATAACAGCTACACCTACATCATTGTCATTAATTCGTTAATGTCAAGTCATCAACATAGTTACTAGAACTAACACGTTAGTAAAACTGCTACAATCACGCAGTACAGTGTACATACCAAGTGGCAATAGATTAATAAAACCAAAAGCATATCTTGACTTGGAAGAGCTCCAGTGTTGGATAGCCATAGTCTGCTAGATAGCATCCCTCTGTTTGTGCCAGGTGTTTGAGTAGGCTAAACTAGCTAGCTGCATTCACTAGATAAGAAATTGAAAGTGAAAAAAATAAGAAATATAGCTCTCTCTTAATTTGTTCAAAACTGTTCAACTATTGTCTTCCTCTCTATTTGAATCAACTACTAACCACATTTTATGCACTGCAGTGCTAGCTAGCTGTAGCTTGTGCTTTCAGTGCAAGATTCATCCTTTGATCCTTTGATTGGGTAGACAACCTGTCAGTTCATGCTGCAAGAGCTCTGATAGGTTGGAGGGTGTCCTCTGGAAGTTGTCATAATTACTGTGTCTATGGAAGGGGGTGAGGACCACGAGCTACCTAGGTTTTGCATTGACGTCAATGTACCCAGAGGAGGACCGAAGCTATCTGTCCTCCGGCTACACCATGGTGCTACCCTACAGAGTGCTGTTGGGGCTACTTTAGACCTTCATTGCAAACAGTGTGTTTTAATCAATTAATTTGGTGACGTGAATATATTTAGTAATGTTTCACTATTTTTATTTTTATAAATTTCACTGAAGAGGATGGTCCTCCTTTTCTTCTTCTGAAGTGCATCCACTGTCCCCTGTCCCCAAAATGACCCACTCAGCTGCAGCCCTCGTCACCACACCCCTGTGTTGTTTCAAGCCAACTGGCTAAATGGCCTGGTCCCAAAGGAAGTCCATGACCATGCACTCTCTCTACAAATATTTCCTGGTGCAAACAGCTCATGCAACATGGCTTCAAATAGCTTTCTCATGTGGGAGAGTGTGCTCTGTGGGGTTAAGAATGTTCAGTGAATTCATGATTGTCTAATGAGGATTGCATTTTGGTTGAGTAGTGCAGGAAGTGGTACTAGGTGACTTTCAGTTTTACACTTTCCTAATTTCTATTAAGGAATCTTTACTTTTACTCAAGTATGACAATTGGGTACTTTTCCACCTCTGATTTCAGGTAGCACCTTACATTTCTTATTATTTTTCAGAACTGGTGACATGAAGCCTTGGGCAAAATAGTACTAATGCGTGATGATACATTTTGTCCTGTCTTAAATATTGCATGGCCTTCTCAGCCTGCTGGATTGAGCAACTCTCATGCTATAACACATGATCACGATGAACTACATTTGCAACTGAAAGTTCACGGCTTGTGACTACTTAGATTATTAATGATGTTTAAAAAAAAGTGAACCATCTGATTTCTAAATCTAGATATGTTCCATATATTGAGATATTTTTTTTGCGCAAATACATGCTTCTCTGTAAAATAAGCATTGCTTTGGTGCGCCAACGGCAACTCATTCTGGGAATCTAAGTGAACCTAGAGAGAGGAGACCACTTCATGTGTTCTGAGGAAACATTTGCATGAGTATCATCCTTCCCAAATAAAGAGAATGTTTGCTTTTGTTGTCTTTCATATATATTTTATCTACACAATCTCCAGGGTTTGATCTGATATGGGAGGCCTGCTTGTTGACACTGTTTTCATGGTCCTCTCTATTATTGTTTAGGCTCAGTGATACAGGAAATCCCACACACTGTTTTCTTAGAGATGACAGTAGCAGATAGTAATTTTGTCCAACCAAAATGACAGCATAATTACAAATGTAAGACTTACTGAGCTTGCTGTATCACTAACGTTATTGCTTGGCTATGTATTATCTTTCTATTAGCATCCTGTGCAGTGTACTCTGGGTAAAACTATACAAAATACATTTAAAATAGGCTTATAAAGATCAGAAGACAATCCACAGGGCTGTTGTCTTATACGCTACAGGATGTTCTCCCACTTCCTAAACCAGGGGATCTTAAACTTTTTCAGCTCAAGACCCAAATGAGAAATTGACCGTCTTCCCATGACCCAAAATCCTCCTACAACGACAGAAATTAAGAATGAATAGTGTGTGATTGTAGATTTATTCTCATAACTCAACCCACCTCTCACATGCCCAGGGCCCAATTTGGGTCCCCACCCATAGTTTAAGAAACCCTGTCCTAAATCCATTCAGAGGACAGGACAGTGGGTACAGATATTGAGCCATGGGATTTGACAACAGCATATTGGAGATGAATTCCTCTCAGCCAACAGAACCATACTGACAACACCTCAGACTTTAGAAACGGATGTCTCTGAGGCGCTGATGATATATGAGTTAGGAGAATGAACTTTGTAATTTCATAAGGAATGATGATGTGAAGAATGTGCCAAAACCACAGTTCATAGATACTGACTCACGTCATTGACAGCTTCTGATTTACTCGAAGACACATTGTGAAACACTTATAATTTGTAGCCACTCAAATATGATTTTCAAAAATGTGCCCCAAAAAAAGTAATATACCGTTCATGAATGTTAGTGTCATTCTAGATGGAGAGATTAGAGTTTTGTGCGAGCAGTGTTTCAACAAGACTATCGAGACGTTATCCTGCTCTTCCTCTAGTGTCTGTGTGGATACACTTGCCAAGCCCATGACATTTGATAAATGGCCAATGGTACAGGAAATTCCAGTCTGCTCCTCATAGGCATCAGGAATTTGGACGTAAAATGACATTCTTTCATTTCATTATGAAAGACGTGTCCCTCTGTCCAGCAAAGGTTGACTTACGCATAACAGCCGCCTTTAGTCTGATTCATCCATCTTGTTGATCTCGAGTAATAAACATGTTTTATATCTGCAGTAAGTGGTTTATAAGACCTTCCTTCATCCACAATAACATCCCAAACGGCCACAATCCTTCCAACAGCATTCTAACTTCCTCTAATGTTCACCTCAATGTAATATAAAACATATTCATAATGCTAGCAAGTATTATTCTATGTGCCTTGTAGTTGCTGCTGCACACATACCACAGATATGAGTAGGCTGCCATTCCATGAATAATGCATTGGCAGTGAGGACTGATTTATATATCAAACCTTTGAACCTGCTCCAGGGAGAGGAAACGGCTGCATTGTGTGACAGACAGCAGACCCTGGTGGGTTATCTCTCTTACTGGGTTATGCAAACAGCTTCTGACAAACTCCCTCTTTACTTCCCCATGTGTGGGATGCATTTTGTGGTGGGGCCTTGTTCAACATGGCATAAGTGTTGAGCAAAGAATTGTATTGTATGGTCCTTGGTCCGCCAACACATCCTAAATGGGAATGTGTGAGCCGAGCCAACGCCTTACATGCAACACAAAAGCTTTAAGAAAGATGAGGTGCCATCACCCTTTTAGGGAAACATATCATTCTCAGAGAAACAATATAACAGGCTTGTTGCCTTCCACTACTCCCATATTGCTCCTACAAAAGAAACTTGGCCTCCAAAAGAGAATGGACCATATAACCAGTGTGGATAAGATCTGTTACCTAAATCAAATATTGTAGTGAATGAATTATTTATACATGATTATTGCATTCAAGACACCTTGCATAAATCTCCTTACGTGGCAAAACGTCTCCCCTATGAAATGGCTGTCTAAATAAATCAAACATTTTGCGTCCATAATAAAAACTAGCAAATGAGGGGCGTAATATTCTCGCTGACAAAATTGAATAAACAGTCTGTTTTCAATTGAATCATTAGACGGTATTAAGGTGGAACATGTTTTTGGCATGGAGGTTTCGTGGGTGCCATAAGGAATGAGAAAATAACTCAATACAGTAAAAGAGTCAGTGAGTTCATATTTGGACTATTTATTGTTCTGCGACATTCTTCTACTTTTTTCTCTCCCTGCACTTAAAGAAATCTGAGCCTCATTTAAAAATCCGGAGAGAGACAATTGAATCTCTAAACAGTTGCATTTCATGGTACTTACAGACAGGAGATAATTTACAGCGTTTTCAGGGCTGTGTAATCATCCTACAGTGGCGGATGGACCAAACAGAGCAGAAGAGAAAGGTATCAGTGTGAGGATCTGTCACACCCTGACCTTAGAGAGCCTTTTTATTTCTCTATTTGGTTAGGTCGGGGTGTGATTTGGGTGGGCATTCTAGTTTTTCTATTTCTTTGTTGTCCGGGTATAGTCATAGGCAGCCTTTTTTCCACCTTTAGTTTGTGGGATCTTGTTTGTCTGTAGTTGCTTTCTGCACTGCATGTAGCTTTACGTTCGTTTTGTATTTTAATTTTTTTGTTGTCATTTAAATAAAAGAAAGATTTACACCTACCACGCTGCACCTTGGTCCAATCCATCTCTAAACAATTGTGACAGGATCAGATCAGTCAGACAGAGACGTGGGGTTATGGAGATGAGTAGAATACAGGGGATGTTCTATCAGAGAACTTAATCAGGTTTAAAGCAGGAATCCGGTCATCAACAGTAGGCACGCTGTGCTAGTAGTTAGCCTAATACATTTCGAGTGGCGCAGCGGTCTAAGGTACTGCATTTCAGTGCTAGAGGCGTCAATACAGGCAGTTAACCCACTGTTCCTAGGCCGTCATTGAAAATAAGAATTTGTTCTTAACTGACTTGCCTAGTTAAATAAAGGTTCAATAAAATAAATGTAAAAAATATTTTTAAAATCCCACTCTCCTGCTGTTATGCAACAGTTCATTACCATAGTGGGAAATGTCTACAACTGATGTTTTATTAATATAATAATGTAACCTATTTCACTATAACAATACTTTGACCTTGATGTAAGTAAGAGTCCAAGCCACTCACAATGCTCTTGCCCATTTGGTGTGCACTGTGGGACTGTGACAGTCCAACATCAAATCACATTAGCAGTGAATTATGTTATTTTCATCTTCCACATAAGATGTCTATTGTGTTAGCGCTCAAGTGCATTCCTCAGCGCCCACTTGTCTCCCTCCTCTCCTGGGGCGTGAGCCTCTTTAGGGCTGATGGAAAGGGGTTAATAGTGTATAGGAAGAAGAAGAGATGAATGTTTAAGTTGAATAGGTTCAAACTCACCTTAATTTGTATTGGAAAGTACATTGTACTTATTGGAAAGTACATTGTACATTGGGAAGATGATTGTTAGGTTGATTTTTAAATGAGGATTTTGGGGACTGAATAAATCAAAGTCTTTGTACATAATATGTATTATACAGTGCCTAGTAAAAGTCTACAAACTCCATAAAAAGCTTGCACATTTTGCTGCCCCCCCACATAATCTACTCCACATTTTCAAAGTGAAAGAAAAATGATAGAACATTTTCCAAATGAATAAAAAACAAAGATCTTGATTGCGTATGTCTTCACACGCCAGAGTTAATAAATGGTGGAAGCACCTTCGGCAGCCATTACAGCTATGAATCATTTTGACTGAGATTCTAGCAAATTGCTCAATTTGGTTGGTAATCATTGATGAATAGCCTTATTCAAACCTTGTCTCTGATTTACAAGCATATTTAAGTCAGGATTGAGGCTGGACCACTCAGGAACACTAAACACCTATTGGAAAAGCCACTTTGGTGTATCTTTGGCATTATAATGTGTGTAATTTTCCACCTAAAAAACAAAACTCTATCCCAGGGTTAAGTATTCAGAAGATTGAGGCAGGGTCTCCTCTAATGTCTTACCTGGGCATTGCCCTCAGTCCCTGCTGGTGACAAGCATACTCATAACATGATGCTGCCACCACAATACTTGATGAACAAAATTGCATTCACTCCATAAATCCACTCCAAACCATCCATTCAGTTTGCAACAAGCCCGTTAAGTAATACTGCAAAGAAATTCACTTTTTGGTCTAAATTAAATTTTTTGGGTCAAATCCAACACAATACAACACAGAGTGAAACCCTCTATATTCTTTCACTTTGAAAATGCAGAGTAGGTTGTGTAGGTCGATAGAAAAAAAATTGGAATCTCTTTTTAGATGTAATTTTAAGGCAGCAAAATATGAAGACAGTGCAAGGGGTGTGTGGACTTTTACTAGCCACTGTAATAAATTAACGCAAGTCTTCTTAGAAGTTCAGATGTATTATTACTGCAATATTGGAGTATTAAGTGATTATTAAGATAAACACCAGGAGACGCATCTTCAACAGGCAGCAGTGGTGTAGCAGAGGGAGGGTAAATGCACATGTTTATATCTTTTTGACTTTGAGCGAGCATTTATCCACCTAACGAGGAAAAATGCATTGCAAACATAGGAGCATTACTTGTTTCATCTCAAACGGCAATTAGCATTTACCTATATATATATATATTTTTTTTTTACACTGAATCACTGACAGGGATGTAATACAACTGAAATGTGACCTAGAGCAACACATACCAAATGGAATTGGTCTACAGTATGGAATGAGAAATCCTCAGAGGGCTAAGATTGCAAGCCAGAAACCAGTGTTTTGGAGAGAGATAAAGATCTCATACCAGGCATTCTGGGCCACCACCACCGGCACCACTGACACTCCAAACATCCCAAGAAGCTGGTGGTTACTGTGTGTAGTAAGAGTGGCGGACATACCAGGGACCGATGGAAAGGGGAGGCACTAAACATATTCACAGAACACTGGAAGCACAGTGAAAGCTGGTTGAGAGAATGCCAAGAGTGTACAAAGCTGTCATCAAGGCAAAGGGTGGCTACTTTGGAGAATCTCAATTATAAAATATATTTTGATGTTTTTGGTCACTACATGATTCCATATGTGTTATTTCATAGTTTTGATGTCTTTACTACTATTCTACAATGTATAAAATAATAAAACATAAAGAAAAACCCTTGAATGAGTAGGTGTGTCCAAAACTTTGACTGGTACTGTGCATAGTAGGTAAAACGGCATCATTGTCATTCCAACTGCAGCTAGCTACAATATTTGATAGAGCCTCACTTCTGTCTGAAAATAGGTGGAAATAGTAGAGAACTCATCTGAGATGTCACAGGCCCATGGATGATGAGGTGCCACGACAGAGACTGTAAGGTGAGCTCTTAGTACAAAGGATGTAAGTACCTTGAAGCATGACTGGGTTCTCATAATAACACACAGCAGGGCTAGCTGCTGTTGTTTTAAAAATGAGTCAATCTGTTGAGGTACATTTGAGAGGGGCCATTTCTTCTAAATAATACAACATACTAAACAGCCTTTTCTTCTATTTCTTCTATCTTCTATCTATCTGTTCTGTGCCGTGTGAAAATGAATGTCGGCGTCCCACGCGTTTCCCAAACCCGTGGAAAAGGAATCTCTATGAGTGTTTTTCAACTTGTGTAATCGGATGTGTACGTACCCTCAATGTAAAAACAAACGTGCTGACCTGTAAAAACCCAGCTGTGGCCCAGTCGCCAGTATAAACAGGGGTTTTTCCCAACGAAAGTAATGACCAAAGTAACACATGCCATGTTTTGCTGGCGGAAACCAAGGAATTTTGTTCTCTGCCGGGCCTGGTTTCTGTTGGAAGTACTCCCCTTCCAAGGCTGTGGCCAAAGTAAATAAAAGCAGAGCGCTCTCTCGACCTCCATCAAACACATGACTCTGAAACAGCTGTTAGCATTTAGTTGGAAAAACCACTGACATTCCTCACAGCAGAATGTATATGTGTCATGTGAGATCGCAATCAACACACACATTCTTCCAGTGTGGTTACACTCCAGCGATTTCTTCCCCTTCCAAAAGAAAACACAGAGGAACACACCACTGACCAGGTTAGAATGGCGACTTCAGGATATTCATTATGTCTTCCTTTAGTACCCGAATCAAAGCGTTTCTCAAAATGGCCAAATGACTCCAAAGTCTCCATTTGTTTTTCTCAAATGACATGTTCAGTAAGTGGATACTGTTTAAACAGAAACATCAAGCTAACCTAGCTACTACATCAGGGACATACATAGAATGTCATGTATGTGAACATTTTGGAACTTTCAGTTGGGCTAAATTGGGTGCTGCAGTATAAGACCCCAATTCACAGTTGAACTTTTTTGTCAGAGAGAGAAAGAGATGACTTAAATATGTGCTTGGCAGATCCTTTATCCATGGTAATACTGTAACAGAATATAATGAATAGGAGTGCAGTGCATAGAAAATCCACATTGAACTTGCTTGGCATGGATCTACCATTGGGAGTATGTAGGCGTTATACACTTAAAGAGAAAACATATGTCATTAGATTCTGTAGGGTGGTGGTCGCCAACCGGTCGAACGATAAAGGCTTGCGCTCCTTTTTAAATATTGTGTTGAGCTGTTGCCGTTAGGTGCACTTGATTCTAAAGTCCTGCGCACCGGGTAAGCAAAGTGTTCCCATGAGACAAACTCCGCCTGCCCGGCGGACCGGCAAATCTGTGCCTAAATCGAGTGCACCTACTGCGCAGCCCAATCGGATAGCTCAAATCACCGTGGCTACAGAGCCACCATGACCCTGGCCACAGCCAAGTTGAATAGGCTACTAGCCTACGTGAGCTTTAATCACAGAGAGACTGTCAACGAATACAGCAAAGAGCTGCTGTTTTTAGAAGTGAGTTCATGTTTAAGTTTATATTCAGCACGGTCACTGTTTTTATTCAACACTATTACAAAACGTGCTTCTCCCTACTTCCGCTCCGGCTGCAGCTGCAACGAATTCTTCTTCTTCTTATTATTATTAGCAGCTCGTCGTGTTTTAATATTAAGGAATATTTAACTTTCCCTGGTCATAGGAACAACATGAATTTGTGCATGAGGCATGAGGCAGATGCGGTGCGACTCGAGTTTCGCCATCAGGTGGAAGAAGGTATCCCCTGACGGGAGGAAAGGAAGGAGAGAGCAGGGACCGTGAGAGGCGGTTGGGAAAAATAGTTTTGAACGGTCATCCAACTCGGAATTCCAAGTCGGGAACTCGGGCATCTTTCTAGAGCTCCGACCTTTCGACCTGAAGATCACTGACGTCGTGTTTTGACCTCGTTGACCATCAGATGCAGGTATCATCAGTCCAGTAAAATAAAAATAAAACATTATTTCAATTCATGCTCCACAGTGCCTCACAAGTGCTAAATCAACTGATCTATTTTGTTATCAAAACTCGAGTTTTGAAATATAATATGATCCGATTAACAATATTGGCGGGCCAATCATAAAGCCAATATGCTGTAATAATGTATTAGGCCTACAGCCCAAACTCATTCCTACAAAACTGTTTGTGTGGGTAAATGTAAAAAAAACAAATCTGAGCAGTAGATCTCAGCTTGCTTTTTGACTGCAAAAGTGATCTTGATCTTGAAAAGGTTGGTGATCACTGCTGTAGGGCGTGACTAAATGCCTGTCAAAAGTGCTGTCTATCTCTCTCCCTCTCTGAAAGTAATTTCAACAATGACACGGTATTGAGTCATTGATTTAGGGTTTTATCAAAAAGCCTTTAAGGAAATGTCCCAGTGCCCACTCCCCCCCCCCCGCCCCCATTCAAAGGCCGAGCTGATCTCAACAAACAAAGCTTACGGTTCCTCCTTCCGGATCCATTGTGTACATCTTTACTGAATACACAGGACCAGGGGAGAAATCCTTAGATTTGACATGGGGAAGAAGGGAAGAGTATTTGATTGTATAGTAATGCTGTTTTAATGAGAGATCCTTTTAAATTGCTTCTGATGGGAGGGTGTCGACTTATGAAGAACAACCAATCGAAATGACTAACTTGAAAAAATGTATAGTGTGCTTTACTGGTAATATGGAAATGATTAAAACAGCACAGTATACAACAGGAGCACACTGATTGACTGTGAATTATGTAAGAAATGAAGAAATGACTGACTTCCTAACATATTTTTTGTCATATAACTTGGGGAGCAAAGCCAAGATTGGCACTGGAAATGTCAAAATAGAATAACAAAGGGAGCTATAGTTGAGCCAGAGGAATCCACAGGCTATTTGACAAATAAACGTAAACAAATGGTTGAACGTCAGCCGCCTATGAAATGGAAGATCATAAACAAATCAAACACTTGTTACACGAGTAGCTAGTTCTACGAGAACCCTCGTATTACTGGGAAACCCGATTAGGATTGTATCTAGGGCTGTCACAATTACCGTATAACCGTGTAACTGACGGTTATGGATAAAGATCGTCATGAAAATAAAATAACCGCCATACACGTTTACCTTTTATTTGTATTTTTCAGCTGACTAAAGATGGGACGGTTGAGTCCGTTTCTGCGGTAACGTGGACTCTTAACATGATGAAACGTTGTTGCTCCTTGCTGAAATGAGCAAGGTGTTGTAGCCCCCTCCCTACAGCACCAGACATAGAAATATAATGAATAGAACGTGCTTGTGCCCTCTAACCCTGGAAATGTGACTGGCAAACTTATTGGTCCACTCGCAATAGCTGCCTGGTATTGTGATGCAATAGTTTCCAAAGTAATGTAGAATGTTCACTCAAACTATGTTACCTGATGTGGCTCATGCAATGGAATGCGTTTTTTGTAACATCAGTTGAGTTGAATCAACAAATCCCAGCCCAAATTGATGGGGACACTTCTTGCTTTTACTTCCTGCATTTACTTCCTGCTTTGCTCCTCGCATTTGCCACCAGTAGGGTGACCACATGTCTCGATTGTGCAGAACAGTCCCGCATCCCGCAGCAAAACAATCATGTCCGCTTATTTTTAGCAATAAATGAAAACGCCACTAATTTACAAAAAAGATTTGTCTTGTATTTCAGTCAGAATTCCTATTCATTTAATGAAAATTGGCATTCCAACCTGTCTCTTTTGCAGAGTCACGTTGCACTTATGACAAGATATATATCATAAAGGTGTGGTACTGGTAATGTTAAATACTCCAATCGTTGTTGAGATCTGATATTCTGCTCAGCGCAAGACGAGACGTAGGCCAATGTCTTATCGTCAACCATCACATTTGTCAAATCCTTTCGGGCTTACTTCCAGCTTAACTTGGAGAGGACAGTTATTACTCCAAAAACAGTGCTTCTAAAGAGCTACAAAAGTTTTATTTTAAAATATATATTTCACCTTTATTTAACCAGGTAGGCAAGTTGAGAACAAGAAATCATTTACAATTGCGACCTGGCCAAGATAAAGCAAAGCAGTTCGACACATACAACGACACAGAGTTACACATGGAGTAAAACAAACATACAGTCAATAATACAGTTTAAACAAGTCTATATACGATGTGAGCAAATGAGGTGAGATAAAGGGAGGTAAAGGCAAAAAAAGGCCATGGTGGCAAAGTAAATACAATATAGCAAGTAAAACACTGGAATGGTTGATTTGCAGTGGAAGAATGTGCAAAGTAGAAATAAAAATAATGGGGTGCAAAGGAGCAAAATAAATAAATAAATTAAATACAGTAGGGAAAGAGGTAGTTGTTTGGGCTAAATTATAGGTGGGCTATGTACAGGTGCAGCAATCTGTGAGCTGCTCTGACAGTTGGTGCTTAGTAGTGATGTTGGACAGGCGGGCAGGTGCAGGTAGCGATCGGTTGAAGAGCATGCATTTAGTTTTACTTGTATTTAAGAGCAATTGGAGGCCACGGAAAGGAGAGTTGTATGGCATTGAAGCTTGCCTGGAGGGTTGTTAACACAGAGTCCAAAGAAGGGCCAGAAGTATACAGAATGGTGTCGTCTGCGTAGAGGTGGATCAGAGACTCACCAGCAGCAAGAGCGACCTCATTGATGTATACAGAGAAGAGAGTCGGTCCAAGAATTGAACCCTGTGGCACCCCCATAGAGACTGCCAGAGGTCCGGACAGCAGACCCTCCGATTTGACACACTGAACTCTATCAGAGAAGTAGTTGGTGAACCAGGCGAGGCAATCATTTGAGAAACCAAGGCTGTCGAGTCTGCCGATGAGGATGTGGTGATTGACAGAGTTGAAAGCCTTGGCCAGATCAATGAATACGGCTGCACAGTAATGTTTCTTATTGATGGCGGTTAAGAAATCGTTTAGGACCTTGAGTGTGGCTGAGGTGCACCCATGACCAGCTCTGAAACCAGATTGCATAGCAGAGAAGGTATGGTGAGATTCGAAATGGTCGGTAATCTGTTTGTTGACTTGGCTTTCGAAGACCTTTGAAAGGCATGGTAGGATAGATATAGGTCTGTAGCAGTTTGGGTCAAGAGTGTCCCCCCCTTTGAAGAGGGGGATGACCGCAGCTGCTTACCAATCTTTGGGAATCTCAGACGACACGAAAGAGAGATTGAACAGGCTAGTAATAGGGGTGGCAACAATTTCGGCAGATAATTTTAGAAAGAAAGGGTCCAGATTGTCTAGCCCAGCTGATTTGTAGGGGTCCAGATTTTGCAGCTCTTTCAGAACATCAGCTGAACGGATTTGGGAGAAGGAGAAATGGGGAAGGCTTGGGCGAGTTGCTGTGGGGGGTGCAGTGCTGTTGACCGGGGTAGGAGTAAATAGCTGTATTAGACATGAAATATATAAGTTCATTTCATCAAACTTGAGGCTCTCCATGCTCATTAGTTGCTCATTTAACATACAGTATTTGCTGCCACTTCACTCAACCCGTTTTGATAGTGTCTCTTCCAAACTGTTTCACATTCCCTGAGACCAACCAGAAATGTTTCTTTGGTCAAATAGTTTGGTCTACATGCGCTTCAATTAGTTCTCTTGGTGCATGTGGAGGGTGATTTGCATCAAATCCATCAATCAATAATTATCTTTCCAAAAGTCAATACTCATTCTAATGTAGCCTCTGTAGTAGAGCCCGCCCGTTGTAAGTTCCTCCAGGAAGGCCTTTTCTCCTTCGCTCTCCATTGAATCTCCACAGGTTCCAGTCTCCGTGAAGGGAGGGTACAGGTCCGTCCTCGGGAAGAAGGCGGCAGTGTAAGTATCCGAGTCAGGTAGGTATCACAAGAGAGTGGAAAGAGAGACTTCTTCTTCTTCTTCTGGTATATTGGCGATCACACAATTTAATGTGCATCCCGTCATCTACTATGCAGGATGGAAACAGGATTTCCCCCCAAAACTGAACAAACTACCAAAAAACTATAAAAAAACTGTGAAAAAATAAGCAGATCTTCTCCCCACACAGGCTAAAGGGAAAACTAGGAGGGTGGGTCTTCCGGCGCCGGTACCCTTTGCCAGTCTTCAGATGTAAAATCCAGATGTAAAGTCCCAAAAACGTTTCTGCCGCAGCCACAATGACGTCCACTTTCTTAGACTTCTTTGAGACTTGTGCCGTACAGTTTATAACTGTGGCAGTGAACGCATCTAAATCCACCGCATATATTTTATCTGCCAGCAAACATTTACTACAGGCTGTGGTGTATCCACTACCTTATCTTCACTAACATCACTTGTTTTCTCAATTATTGTAATCGCCTCCACATAGGAGATTCGATTGACCACTCTGTCTTTTGCCACCTCAATTTCCTTCAACCTTACAGGGCACTCCAGAAACTCAGGTTCATGATCTCCACCAGAATTGCAACACCGTCGTCCTTCTACACACCTTTCTTCAATATACTCTGTCCCTCTGCACACACTTGAAACACGACCAAATCCTTTACAATTCTTACACTGCAGTGGTTTGGGGATGAGAGCCCTTACAGTGTATCTTACATAACCGAGCTTCACATGTGTAGGTATTTCCTCTTCATCAAAAAACAACAGGACCGACAGACTTTCTTTTTTTTCCCCACCCAGTGGATCAGACGCCAAGCACCAACCACACCAGGAATTCTCCTCAGGTATTCAATCTGAACATCCGTTGTCACCCCAGGGATGACTCCTTTGACGAGTGCTCTACTCCGAAGTTCAAACCACAAAACTTCTGTTGTCCAGATTGTTTTGAGGCCCACTGCAATTTTCCTCTGCTCTTCAGAAATACAACTCTGACAGACTCCACTTTTGCAAGTGCCTCAAACACCTCAAACTGTTTTCCCACATGTGCATCCCAAGAAGAAGTGATTCATTATCATTCACACACGTGTCCTCCAGCTCCAATTTTAGACAATTTCAACTGCTGTTAGCCATTCAGAACATTCGTCTTCACCACTCGTCTTCGCGCTGCTTGATTCGAACTTAGCATCCACTTCCACCACCTTCCCATTTACGGCCGTGTCGGTCGAAAACCGTCACGCTGCAATGTCACCTCTCAATTTGGGTTAAAGCATGTCATTGGCGAGCTTAATAGATAGCGAGTGTGAGAATTCAGGACATGTGTTACTGGCAGCACACGTGAGATTTCACACTTCAATTGTGGAACACACATCACTCGTGAATAGGTTGTCACGGCAAACACATTTCAAAACGTGAACACAGTAAACGTGGGAGAAAAAGAGGAAGCTCTTTGTCACCTGGTTTACATAGTGACAATGGATACTCTAATATAAATGTCTATGTAACAGACACTCTTTTGTTTATTGACTTAGTGTTAGTATAAAGGAAGTAGGAAGTTTGACAAATGACGGTCAAATGACTTATTGCCATAGTTTTGAATGTCTGAGTGAGGTGTGTAACACATCTAGACTCTTAGTATTCCATCATAAAATATCCCAGGCACATCCAGCAGTAGTCACACCTGAACAAACACTCTTTCATGTGTTGTACAATTTGAAACCAAAAAAGTCACCCGTCACAATATTCATTACACTTAATTATTGAGGTCATTGAATAAATTGTATGCGTTGCAAATGTCCACCTATAACAAGCTATAAGTGCTACAACCCATTCAAACTCTGGGCTACGAAACAAACTCGGACTGTTATAGAACATTTCCTCCCAGAATTCAGAGCATGACATACACAGAGTAGCCTACATGAAGGCCCAATGTGTTCCAATTGAACCCAGAGAAACCCAAAGTGAGAGGTCTGTAGTAAGTCATGCATGCTAATTGACAAGCAGTTCAGGCTAGTGACCGGGCCAACATGGGGGATGTAGACACCGTTGACTACTCTCTGGCCGGCTGGCTGGGTGGCCCGCTGGTAGAGTAGAGAGTGAGTCAGAAGCAGACGGCCTGACGTGGCCGGACGGCCTGTCTGCGACCTACCGCCAGTCAGCCCAGCACCCTCCCTCCCTGCCATGGTCTGTTGGGCAGGGCACTGCTAACACTGGGCTTTTACTGGGTTAGTGCCGATACAGACTGACAGTCTTACGCAATGCTTCCATTATTTCAAGCAGGACAGCCACAACACACTGTCTGCAGGGGATAGAACAGGACGACCTGAATTAAAGATGCATGTGAAGGATATTGTATTCTATAAATGCCTGAACATTACATTTTTTTATTTAACCTTATTTTTGATAGGGAGTCAATGTTAAGACCAGGTCTCTTTTCCAGATGAGCTCTGTATAGCACCACAATACACATAAAAAACAATAAACACATGAAACTACACATTAATATACACAATAAAATATGTGTTATTATACACAACAATACACTAAAACAAATCACAATGGTAAACAAACAAACACAATCTTCAGTAAAAAGGTCTGAAGAATGATTAAACAGTATATACAGTACCATTCAATAGTTTGGAGACACCTACTCATTCCTGGGTTTTTCTTAGTTTTTACTATTTTATACATTGTAGAATAAAAGTGAAGACATTAAAACTATGAAACAACACATGGAATCATGTAGTAACCAAAAAAAGTGTTAAACAAATCAAAATATATTTTATATTTGACATTCTTCAAATTAGCCACCCTTTGCCCTGATGACAGCTTTGTACTCTCTTGGCATTCTCTCAACCAGCTTCATGAGGTGGTCAGATCGGATCTCTACAGATCGGTCTCCCACCCTCGGGATGGTTGAGCTAATTTGCGCTAATGCGATTAGCATGAGGTTGTAAGTAACAAGAACATTTCCCAGGACATAGATATATCTGATATTGGCAGAAAGCTAACTGCACTGTCCAATTTACAGTAGCTATTAGAGTGAAAGAATACCATGCTATTGTTTGAGGAGAGTGCACAGTTATAAACTTGAAAAGTTATTAATAAACCAATTAGGCACATTTGGGCAGTCTTGATAGAACATTTTGAACAGAAATGCAATGGTTAATTTGATCAGTCTAAAACTTTGCATGTTGCCATCTAGTGGCCAAAATCTAAATTGCGTCTGTGCTGGACTAATACATTATGGCCTTTCTCTTGCATTTCAAAGATGATGGTACAAAAAATACAAAATAATGTTTTTTTTGTATTATCTTTACCAGATCTATTGAGTTATATTTTCCTACATTAATTTCACATTTCCACAAACTTCAAAGTGTTTCATTTCAAATGGTATCAAGAATATGCATATCCATGCTTCAGGTCCTGAGCTAAAGGCAGTTAGAGTTGGATATGTCATTTTAGGTGAAAATTGGGGGAAAAAATGGGCGGATCCTTAAGAGGTTTCAGGTGTGCCTTGTTGAAAGTTAATTTGTGGAATTTCTTTCCTTAATGCATTTGAGCCAATCAGTTGTGTTGTGACAGGGTAGGGGTGGTATACAGAAGATAGCCCTGTTTGGTGAAATACCAAGTCCATATTATGGCAAGAACAGCTCAGATAAGCAGAAGAGAAACTACAGTCCATCATTATTTTAAGACTTGAAGATCAGTCAATCGGGAAAATGTCAAGAACTTTGAAATCATCAAGCGCTATGATGAAACTGGCTCTCATGAGGACCGCCACCGGAAGGAAGACCCAGAGTTACCTCTGCTGCAGAGGATACGTTCATTAGAGTTACCAGCCTCAGAAATTGCAACCCAAATTCAAGTAACAAGTAACAGACACATCTCAACATCAACTGTTCAGAGGAGACTGCTTGAATCAGGCCTTCATGGTCGAATTGCTGCAAATAAACCACTACTAAAGGACACCAATAATAAGAAGAGACTTGCTTGGGCCAAAAAACATGAGCAATGGACATTAGACCGGTGGAAATCTGTCCTTTGGTCTGATGAGTCCATATTTGAGATTTTTCCTTCCAACCACTGTGTCTTTGTGAGACGCAGAGTTCATGAACGGATGATATCTGCATGTGTGGTTCCCACTGTGAAGCATGGAGGAGGAGGTGTGATGGTGTGGGGGTGATTTGCTGGTGACACTGTGAGTGATTTATTTAGAATTCAAGGCATACTTAACCAGCATGGCTACCACAGCGTTCTGCAGCGATATGCCATCCCATCTGGTTTGCGCTTAGTGGGACTATCATTTGTTTTTCAACAGGACAATGACCCAAAACTCACCCCCAGCCTGTGTAAGGGCTATTTGACTAAGAAGGAGAGTGATGGAGTACTGCATTAGATGACCTGGCCTCCACAATCACCCAACCTCAATCCAATTGAGATGGTTTGGGATGTGTTGGACCGCAGAGTGAAGGAAAAACAGCCAACAAGTGCTCAGCATATGTGGGAACTCCTTAAAGATTGTTAGAAAAGTACTCCATTTGAAGCTGTTAAACAAATCAAAATATATTTTGTATTTTACATTATTCAAAGTTGCCACCCTTTGCCTTGATGACAGTTTTGCACACTCTTGGTATTCTCTCAACCAGCTTCAAATGGAATACATTTCTAGCAGTTTTTGATTACTACATGATTCCATATGTGTAATTTCATAGTTTTGATGTCTTTACTATTATTCTACGATGTAGAAAATTGTAAAATGAAAGAAAAACCTTTGAATGAGTAGGTTTGTCTCACCTTTTGAATGGTAATATAAATATACAGTGTATATTACTACTGTTCAAAAGTTTGGGGTCGCTTAGAAATGTCCTTGTTTTTGAAAGAAAAGCACATTGTGTCCATCAAAATAACATCAAATTGATCAAAAATACAGTGTAGACATTGTTAATGTTGTAAATGACTATTGTAGCTGGAAACGGCTGATTTTTTAATGGAATATCTACATAGGCGTACAGAGGCCCATTATCAGCAACCATCATTCCTGTGTTCCAATGGCACGTTGTGTTAGCTAATTCAAGTTTATCATTTTAAATGGCTAATTGATCATTAGAAAACCATTTTGCAATTATCTTAGCACAGCTGAAAATCGTTGTTCTGATTAAAGAAGCAATAAAACTGGCCTTCTTTCGACTAGCTGAGTATCTTTTGTCTTGCCCATTCACCCTCTGAATGGCACACATGCACAACCCACGTCTCAATTGTCTTAAGGCTGAAAAAGCATCTGTATGTTTGACAGATGTAAATTGTCTGTAAATGTATAAATCAATCAATCTGACAACGGAGAGCCCCAGGGTGAACTTTAATCATGTTTGTATTGCACACCAATGGGTGACATCATCCCCGATAGCAACAACTTTGATCTCATTCCCCCATACATTGAGAGGTGCTGTCTGTGAGTTAGTATAGCTCTGGGTCTGGGAGCTCTCATGTAGCACTGAGAAGAATGTACATTCAACATACTGTACATCCCACAAATATCACAGACCGAACATTTACTGCATATAACTTTAAAATTACAGAGCACTATATACGCATGCCTTCTACTTATCAAAACGTGACATTGTAACTCTTTCCCAAGGACCTGAATCTGACAGTTAGATACTGTACTGTAGCTCTCAGACAGAACCTTGTGTGATGCTAATCACATACTTTAATGTTGTTGGGTGTCTATTTCTAAACCACTTTCATAACAGCCTCAAATTGCTGTTCAATAATGACCCTATTATAGTGCAAACCACAATGGTCCATGGTTGCTAGGTTTTTGAAAGGACCTCATTACTCCCTACAAAGACGAGATGTGGGGGAAGAGAACACATGGCCCCACTTATTCAAACCGAGGTCAGATCTTTAGGCCTGGTAAACAGACACACACAGCTAGCGTGGGAATAGAGCTTCCTAACAACCCTCCAAACACCTTGATGATGAAGGAGGTTTCTCTCTCTCTCTCTCTCTCTCTCTCTCTCTCTCTCTCTCTCTATCTCTCTCTCTCTCTCTCTCTCTCTCTATATATATATATATATATATATATATATATATATATATATATATACAGTATATCGGTCTTCATCACTCTCTGTATCTCTATGGCCTAAACCCAAGTGTCACATAACAACAGGTTGGGTCCAGGCCAGAGTCGTGTGCAGAGCTCCTGAAGGCTTGCTGGAGGAAGAGGATGTAATGACACAGTTCCTCGATGGAATGGAGCACGGACACACAGCGCTCCATGTTTGGCTACTGTTGACTCTCGAGCAGAGTTGGACTCACAGAAGCACTCACTGGCACGCCACACAGGGTGCTTGTTAGGGATGAAAGAGGACCGACCTTCCGTCCTGTGGCTGAGCCTCCATATGTTCAGGCTGTACACCAATCCAACCCAGGGCCGGCAGACATGCAAGCCCTCATCCCCAGTGTGGCTGGATGATTTAATGGCATATTTCAGGGTCTTCCAGCATAATACAGCCCTTACTCTTGGGCTTCAAGGAGGAAGACGGGGATCTCAGCACATATGATTCGAATGAACTGTGCTATGGGCTGCTAACCCAGAGGAACAATGATTCTCAGAAAAAAGACTGAAGGAATAGGCCAGGCGGACCAGAGTCACTTATCTGAAGTGTTTATCTTGAGCGTGCCCCATCTTGCATGGTTATGTTTGGAATTTCGAGTTCTAATTTCAAGTCATTAGAGAGTGTCTACACGCCTCTTAGTGGTAATAGCTGTAATTCAGACACAGGGGCACAGGGCTGCTGAGGCATCTACTGTAGGTGGCTGAGATAGTGTGGGAGGTCACTGACACTCAAAGAGAGGTGGGGATGATGATTAAATGGACTGTGCCTGTTGGCAGACTTCTAGCTTGCTATGACAGCACATACCCACTACAAAAACAAATGAGAGTGCATGACATCATGGAGTCCTGTCAACAACCCTTTCTCTGCCTTCCCTGTGCTGTGGTTCACTGCTCTATACACACTGTACACTACGACTAGGCCTCTATCAGACGCGCCTGCTCCCGCTCTCCCTCTCTGGCGCTCAAGGGCACCAGGCTGCCCTTCATTACGCACACCTGTCACCATCATTACGCGCATCTGCGCTCATTGGACTCAGCTGGACCCCTTCACTTTGTTGATTGTCCCCTCTATGTCTGTCCGTTCCTCAGTTTTGTTCCCCTTGTCAGCATTATTGTCGTAATGCCGCTTTGTTCCCCCCCCGCCCAGATGTTGTTCTTGTTTTGTTTGATGTCCGTTTTCCATTAAAAGTTCACTTCCTTTTTTTTCCATTAAAAGTTCACTTCCTCTCCAGCGTCAGTCCTTACACTATAACCAATTAACTTATACTGTACATGGGTAGGAATTGAAAACAAGCCTATTATGCAATATGGAGTCATAGTCAATTAACTTATACAAGGGCAGAAATTTAAGAATACTGTGCTATATTCAAGCAATAAGGCCCGGGGAGGTGTGGTATATGACCAATATATACGACGCAACGCAGAGTGCCTGGACACAGCCCTTAGCCGTGGTATATTGGCCATACTGTATATCACAAACCCTTGAGGAGCCTTATTGTTATTATAAACTGATTACCAACATAATTCTAGCAGTAAAACTAAATGTTTTGTCATTCCCATGGTCTGATATACCATGGCTTTCAGCCAATCAGAAATCAGGGCTTGAACCACCCAGTTTATAATGGAAGATAGCCTACTATGCATTAAGGTAATGTATACGGGAGCTCTGTTAGATAAAGTTTGAGCTCCTAAAGTCATCGCTTCATCCTGGCCGTCTCCTCAGGGCTCACAGAGGCAGAGTAAGGAGGCTCACGTAGGCTTTCCTCGCAGCACCAATAACCATAAACACATGTTTAGGATCTCTCCCCTGAAACGCCATGAATCATATCTCCAGAGAGGAGCTGTGTCTGAAAAGGAACACCTATGTGAGAATGCTAATCATTGACTAGAGCTCAGCATTCAACAACATAGTGTCTTCAAAGCTCATCACTAAGCTAAGGACCCTGGGACTAAACACCTCTCTCTGCAACTGGATCTTGGATGTCCTGACGGGCCGCCCCCAGGTTGTAAGGGTAGGTAACAACACATCTGCCACGCTGATCCTCAACACGGGGGCCCCTCAGGGGTGCGTGCTCAGCCCCCTCCTGTACTCCCTGATCACTCATGACTGCACGGCCAGGCACGACTACAACACCATCGTTAGGTTTGCTGATGACACAACAGTGGTAGGCCTGATCACCGACAACGATGAGACAGCCTTTAGGGAGGAGGTCAGAGACCTGATCGTGTGGTGCAAGGACAACAACCTCTCCCTCAATGTGATCAATACAAAGGAGATGATTGTGGACTACATGAAAAGGAGGACCGAGCACACCCCCATTCTCATCGACGGGGCAGTAGTGGAGCAGGTTGGAAGCTTATAGCTCCTTGGCATCCACATCACCAACAAACTATCATGGTCCAAGCACATCAAGACTGTTGTGAAGAGGGCACGACAAAACCTATTCCCCCTCAGGAGACTGAAAATATTTGGCATGGGTCCTCAGATCCACAATAGGTTTTACAGCTGCACCATCAAGAGCATCCTGACGGGTTGCATCACTGCCTGGTGTGGCAACTGCTCGGCCTCTGACCGCAAGGCACTACAGAGGGTAGTGCGTACTGGGGCCAAGCTTCCTGCCATCCAGGATCTCTATACCAGGCGGTGTCAGAGGAAGGCTATAAAAAATAGTCAAAGACTCCAGCCACCCTAGACTGTTCTCTCTGCTGCCGCACAGCAAGCGGTACTGGAGCGCCAAGTCTAGGTCCAAAAGGCTCCTAAATAGCTTCTACCCCCAAGCCATAAGACTCCTGAAATGGCTACCCAGACAATTTGCATTGCCCCCCCCACCCCGTTATTATCTATGTATAGTCACTTCAACAACTCTACCTACATTTACATATTACCTCAATTACCTTGACACCGGTGCCAAGGTTGACATTGACTCTGTACCGGTACCCCCTATATATAGCCCCGCTATTGTTATTTACTGCTGCGCTTGACTTATTTGTTATTCTTATCTCTTACTTTATTGTGGGTTATTTTCTTAAAACTGCTTTGCTGGTGAAGGGCTTGTTGTATTCGGCGCATGTGACAAATAACATTTGCTTTGATTTGAAACGGCACCCTATTCCCTACATAGTGCATTACTTTTGAACAGAGCCCTATTGGCCCTGGTCAAAACTAGTGCACTACATAGGGAAATAGGGTGCTGTTTGGGATGCAACCGGGGAGAAGTATCCCCAATCCAAACAAGTCACTCAATTTGCTCACTACTCCAAAGCGCTCTAATATGACCCCTGAATGATTTTCTCCTTGTTCACTGTTGACATTTCATTACAATAATGGGTGGGTAATAGAGACAGAGGATGGGTGATAGAGTATGAGTGAGGGATTAGGCTGTTCTGTGATAATGTGTTCATGAATCAATGGAATCGGAACATTCACCACTAAACTGAGAACAACAAAGAATGACAGGTAGCGCGGCTTTCCTAATTTCCCCCTGGTAATCCATCACACTGGATCAATGAGGAAGGGATAGACCTTCTCATGATATCAGTACAACAATCAATACAACTAGTGTTATATTATATTCTATCCAAAACAATTCATTAAAAGAGACAAAGTACAGAAACAGTTTGGGGATAAACAGTGGTGTGGTACATATGCTTGTACTCAACAATCAAGTCAGAGCATGTATCTTTTCCAGCTGATTTCAGTGTGGTTTGTCTCTAAATGTCAATGGCCAGCACTACCTGTCTGATCGGTTGGAAGAGAGAACAGGCTTACAACCTGAGGTGGTTTCCCCAGTCAATATAGGCCCTGGCTAATGCCAATACCACGCTTATACTGAGACTCTGTCACTCACCCATTCCACCCTGGTTTTAGGATCATAAAAGGCCCAAATGAAATGATGCAAGACACAAATTGAGCCGCCCGAATTCTGTGGAATGTAATTGATGCAATTCAAACCCCATTTCCTGCTGGGATTATTCAAATGGTGTTTGGGAACCATTTTGCTAAGATGACATTGTGCTAACCATGGCCAGAGAGACGTGTTTTCTTGACAGGCGGCTGTGAAGGCGTGATTAAATCCCAACCACCAAGAGAGTGGCTTTGTGTGTCCGCGCCTCCAAGGACACCGGGTTTATATTTTGAGAACAAACATCCATCTCACCACAAGAATAGGAAATAAATGAAGTTCTGAGGGATCGGGGAACAAGATGCCTTCGTCTAAGGTTGCTGAGATTCAAAAGGCTGGTAAATGAATGCCAGATTTGTGTTGTGTTGAGAGCATATTTAACCCTTCTGTCTTTTACATGGGTAAAGGACTCGGGGTAACTACATGCTCATTTAATTCTGTTTAATCTAATAACGGTTGTCATGATTGGTATTTAGGAATCCTTAGCAATCCTTTGCTAGCACCTCCAGTCTAAACAGTGTCTTTCAACAGCCACTTTTGTCTTACAATGTCAGGTGGTTAGAACGTTCTAGATTTTTGTATTACATTTGATGATTCGTGGTTGTGTTTTAGACCAGAGAGATAACACCAGGAAAGGCATTTACGTAGCCTACTATACTGTGAAGATTTTGTGCCTTCAGACCACCAGCTGCTGGGATGATGATTTAAGCGACTACAGCCAGAGCTGGCTCAGTGGGAGGCGGTTCTGGAAGTTCTGTGGAGGAAGTGGAAGTGCTGACCATGCTGGTGCCTCATGCAACGATGTGTTCCTAGAAAACCCTGATCAAAGTGGACAGGCGCGCTAGTTCCGCTCTCCTGCCATCAAAGCACTGCACTTGACCTTATGAAGAGTACACCCAAAGTAACACAAAGAGAGTTGTTCAATCTGCCAATCACGGAGGAGCTCTGGTTCTCATCGTTACTCCCCATAAAAGGGACAGTAAGGGAAGACAACTATAGCTCGCTCACCCTCTGTGTGTTGTCATTAATCTCCCCCCTGGGTTTCCTGCAGAGAGAAGGAGAGAGACAGAGAGGGATGGGTAGAGAGAGATCAGTAGAGAGAGAGAAATTAGTAGAGAGAGATAGACGGGTAGAGAGGGTTAGGAGGGGGGGCATGTGCTGTGTACCCATTGCGTTGGAGGACTCCTGCAGCTCGGGACATCCAACACAAACACAACAAAGGCACTGTAAACATTTGGTCCCTTCAATAATGACACCCATTTAGGCTATCCAAGGGAGTGCCCAGACTGGAACAATAGGATCGGCTGCCTGCGTGCAACCTCATTATTCTTCCCTCCCTGAACACCCGTCTGTCTGGCCCATGCTAATGTGCAGCTCGTCTAGCCAGACGCAATGTGGAGGACAGGGGACTTGGTGCAAATATGGGCCCTCTCCCTCTGGCATCCTGCAGGCCCCCCATATGAGCAGGTACAGGGGTAGGCTACCTTTTGTTGTGTATCGCCGTGTGAGTGTCAAGTTCACATTGTTTTCGGGTGAGGAGGGAGAGAGAGAGAAGTGGGTAGAGGGGTTCGGGGTAGCGCCAGGGCTGGGTGGGAGGGAGGGAGGGAGGGATGGGGAGTTTGTTTATGGAAGCTTAGAGTTTGGTTTTAGAGTTGACGCTTCCAGAGAAAAAAATAGAGTGCTGAAGCTGGAAGCTTTGAAAAGAGCAGCGAAGTAGAGATGCTGGCTCTGATATCTGTGGTGCTCCGTCATCCTACACTGCAAAACCCAATCGGGCCTCCGGTACTGGGCTCTGACACTAGCAACCACACACCGATCCTGTCGATCCCGGCTTTCCAATTAGAAGCAATTCAAGAGAAGTTTGCTCCATCTCATCAACAGAGTCTCTGCTGTTTCCTCCATTCTCTAATGTTTCACATCCAATTCTAAGACCCAGATTCGATCTCAAGAATGGTGATCGTTGAAAAACAAGCAGGAACCTGCACAACCTGCTGACCTAAACCTACTGTAAAACAAAGTAATTGTTCATCAACATCTAACGAGGCTCTCTTCTGTTTGTCTGTTTAGTAAGCCGGAGCTCATGTCTTTACACTGGGCCTCTCTGATAGAGCCTGTATGCCTCTACCTCTGGAGAACCAGATACATTGGAGCCATGTGTCGAACTGATGTATCCTATAAGGCCTTGATTCACTGCACTGTCTTGTAATCTCCCCAGGGAGTCCAAGGCAACGTAAAAGTTTTTTTTTTGTAACTCTGGCAGAAACAACTGCAGTGCAAACTAGACACTTCCCATCTTCCTATAACGGACTCTGGTGTAAAACATTTAATTCTCTTCTTCAGACACCAGACTGGTCCATTAGACAACTTTGAACTCAATCGGGGTTGAGGAGTTCAATTCTATATGTTGTTTCTCAGTGAAACATAATCACAGATTCAACACATTCAACTGAGGTTCAACTTCAAAGTAATCTAATGCACCAGTGTGTTGTCTGAAGAAGTGAACTGCCCAGTTTGTAGTATCATACATCCCCATGAGAAACCTATTGATTTGTACTAGCAGTGAGCCACGTTGCACAGGAACTGATGTAATATCCAATTAAAAATCTGCCAACAAGCAATACACTCAAATGGTGTTATATCCCACAAAATTAGTCACGCTTGGTTAAGATTCCATTACATGAAACAGATGTAACCATTACATTGATTATTCCTCTAAACTGGTTTTATTAGTAAAACATATATTGTTTGTAATAACCTGAAAAAATGCGTAAGAAGGGTACACCTTGTGAGGAATATAGCTTAGTTTGGCTCTGAGTAAATGGACACAAAGTCAAGTATGGTTTCATTGTAATAATCTAGAAAATGTTGATGAGAACGAAGAGGATTCTAAGAGACGATAGATGTGAGTCCCAAATGACACCATATTCCCTTTTTAGTGCACTGCTTTTGACCAGGGCCCATACGGCTCTGGTCAAAAGTACTGCACCACACAGGGAATACAGTGACTTATTTGGTACACACGCAAAAGGTCTCTGATGAGTGCTTTGGTTTGGTTGTGTCTTTCTCTGTCCCATCAACATTTATCCCATCTCTGACCAGACCAAGGCAGCAGTGATCCACATACAACAGCACAGATCCCCCAGCAGACAGCTGGATTCCATCTGACTTTATGGTTGTCTACACACACAAGCGCGTGCCTCGTGCACATGCGCGCACACACATGGGCACGCATGGCAACCATGCACACTCACACTTCTGTGGCCGACGGCAGCCTATGATGACAGATTGATAAACAAGTCGTAGATTTGCTCTTGTTTGTAATTGCATTTTTTTGTTGTTGGAACGACCTAAATACTGTTTCGCACAACAACAACAACAACAAAAATCCTACGTATAAAAGACCACAACAAACAACGCTGGATGCCCACCTCATTTACATTGGAGTACAATAATAAAGTGGCCTGCAGCATTTTGCTTACGGATGAATCAAAATACTGCATGAAACATTCTGTGGAATGTTTGTTTTTCCACTGTTTAGTTTGAATAATTTATTTGGGATCACAAATAGGCCATGTTTCTCGGTCACAGCAAGAGCAGCGCTCCTCAAAGCGTTGGAACATGATTGTGATGGGAGATAAAAGGCCTCCCACAGACACCAACTGTTAAACGAACCATTCTGAAAGAATATTCAAGCTGCAAAATATAATTATTGGCTGGGGCTTACTGTAATTGGAGGAATCTCACCGCCCCCTATTTGAACTGCTGCATGTTTCACAAGTCACCATGAAATAGTTGTTTGGACGTTACTGTAGTTTGGAAGTTACTGTATTTTGGAAGTTACTGTAGTTTGGAAGTTACTGTATTTTGGAAGTTACTGTATTTTGGAAGTTACTGTAGTTTGGAAGTTAAGTTGTTTCTGAAACTCCTCACAAGGTGAGGTGCCCTCAGGGGGTTGAGTGGGCTAAGGCAGAGAATGGTGTGTGAGATCGTACCCCTTACTTCTCTCCCAAACCCTTTCTATGCCATCTGAGACACAGCGAGACTGGCACAAGGCAGAGATAGAATGCAGCATAGAAAACAATAACTTCCTCTTGTATCGAGGCACTCCTCATGACCACAGACTAGAATAAAAGTGACAGCATGGACTGAGTATTGCTTTGTCCTCTACCCAACAAAAACTCTCTCCATCCCTATCTAGATTTCTGTTTCTCATTGTGGTGATGATTTTTGCATATTGTCCAGGAAAGTATAGTACCAGTCAAAAGTTTGGACACCAACTCATTCAAGAGTTTTTCTTTATTTTTACTATTTTCTACATTGTAGAATAATAGTGAAGACATCAACACTATGAAATATGATGGAGTCATGTAGTAAGTGTTCAAAGTGTTAAACAAATAAAAATATATTTTGTATTTGAGATTCTCTAAAGTAGCCACCCTTTGCTTTGATGACAGCTTTGCACACTCTTGACATTCTCTCAACCAGCTTCATGAGGTAGTCACCTGGAATACATTTCAATTAACAGATGTGCCTTGTTAAAAGTTCATTTGTGGAATTTCTTTCCTTCTTAATGCATTTGAGCCAATCAGTTGTGTTGTGACAAGGTAGGGGTGGTATACAGAAGATAGCCCTATTTGGTAAAAGACCAAGTCCATATTATGGCAAGAACGGCTCAAATAAGCAAAGAGAAATGACAGTCCACCATGACTTTAAGACATGAAGGTCAGTCAATATGGAAAATGTCAAGAACTTCAAGACATTTTCTTTAAATGCAGTTGCAAAAACCCTCAAGCGCTATGATTAAACTGTCTCTCATGATGACCGCCACAGGAAAGGAAGACCCAGAGTTACCTCTGCTGCAGAGGATAAGTTCCTTAGAGTTACCAGCCTCAGAAATTGCAGCCCAAATAAATGCTTCAGAGTTCAAGTAACAGACACATCTCAACATCAACTGTTCATAGGAGACTGCATGAATCATGCCTTCATGGTCTAATTGCTACATAGAAACCACTTCTAAAGGACACCAATAATAAGAAGAGACTTGCTTGGGCCAAGAAACACAAGCAATGGACATTAGACCTTTGGAAATCTGACCTTTGATCCAAATTTGAGATTTTTTCGCTCCAACCACCGTGTCTTTGTGAGACGCGGAGTGGGTGAACGGATGATCTCCACATGTGTGGTTCCCACCATGAAGCATTGAGGAGGAGGAGGTGTGATGGTGTGGGGTGATTTGCTGGCGACACTGTCAGGGATTTATTTAGTATTCAAGGCACACTTAACCAGCATGGCTACCACAGCATTCTGCAGGGATACACAGTCACATCTGGTTTGCACTTATTGAGACTGTTATTGGTTTTCCTCAAGACAATAACCCAAAACACATCTCCAGGCTGTGTAAGGGCTATTTGACCAAGAAGGAGAGTGATGGTGTGCTGCATCAGATGACCTGGCCTCCACAATCACCCGACCTCAACCAAATTGAGATGCTCATCAAGTGCTCAGCATATGTGGGAACTCTTTCAAGATTGTTAGAAAAGTATTCCAGGTGAAGCTGGTTGAGAGAATACCAGGAGTGTGCAAAGGGTGGCTTCTTTGATGAATCTAAAATCAAAATAAATGTTGATTTGTTCTACACTTTTTTGGTTACTATATGATTCCATGTGTTATTTCATAGTTTTGATGTCTTCCCTACTTTTGTAAAAATAAAGAAAAACCCTGGAATGAGTAGGTGTGTCCAAACTTTTCACTGGTACTGTATGTACTATAGTATACTGTACTGCCATTAAACAGTGTCTATATGTGTGCTGTGGATGCCCACACACAAATATATATTATGTATGCAATGTTTTTTTCACTTCGCCACAATGTAGGATGACTCATACATGATACACACCACCAGTGACCGTGACCATCATACAGTATTTGGTCTCAAATTTGCTTCCTACTTTGATTGTTTCAGCGTGCGTTGCCATAGAGACAGAAGTCAGCGCAGTTACTTTGGATTCTCAGCGTGCTAATAGCGGGCGAAGAAACAGAGCAGAGAAGAACAGATTTTAGTTGGGCTAAAATATGAAATTCTATCGTCTGCCTTATCTCCATTAGCTGTACATATGTATCCATCACCTTTTGTTCTATCCCATTTCCAAACATCTACAGTAGTTCCAACCAGGCTTATTCATATCTTACCTCTGAGTTCATTTCTATTCCTTCTGAATGTTGGTGACAGAATACAAATGAGCTGGTATTCTGTCCCCTGCCAGTGATATTACTACTCTTTAGGAGAAAACCTCTGAGAGGTTATTCCTGCATCGGCTCCACTACACCTACTGCATATCAAATAGATCTTAGGCCGATCCACCTGCATTTCTTTAAATATTCATTGGAATAACTGAAATGAATAATTCAGTTATCCAAATACCTATTAGCACTGCATTGAGTCTTTGCCCATTTTTATATTTCAACCTGGCAACACCACATCATTACAGTCTCCAGGAATCAGTACTCTGCACTCTTAGGAAAAAAGGGTTCCAAAAGGGTTCTTCTGCTGTCACCATAAGATAACCCTTTTTGGTTCCAGGTAGAACTCTTTTGGGTACCATGTAGAACTCTCTGTGGAAAGGGTTCTAACTGGAACCCAAAAAGGGTTCTTCAAAGGGTTCTCCTATGGGGACAGACGAACAACCCTTTTAGGTTCTAGATAGCACCTTTTTTCTAAGAGTGCACAACTGTACTGCAAGCAACAATAATCCCGTCCAAACATAACATGCTTTGAGCACGAAGCGGTGTTCCAAGGTAATCCTTGGCACACCAGCTGAATGTCCGGACGTCGTTGCTAAGGTCTGTGTGGTTCGGCGGAGGCGACTTAGCCGCTGCTTGGATAATCCAGTTTGAGAAGCTGCTGCAGATGGGTGGTGCAAGGAAATAATTAGCTCTAAATTGTGGTCAAGCTGAGTAATCTCAGAAGTCTATGGCATCAATCTAGCTGCTGTACCTGGAGCCACTGAGAAGCTGCTAAGCGCTGCTCAGGTCATGACTTTCTCTCCTGCTCAGTGTTCAGTAGGACACATCTTCTAATTCCTGAAGTAAAGGGTTGACATTAACAGTTTGTATTTTGACAAATCAATACTTTTCTGTAAAGCCATTCCAATTTTTGAATTTACAGCTGTGCATAATCACATTTTCGACAAACATTTGACAAACATTGGCATTCTCTTATGTTATGTTGAAGAGAAATGACATTCGCACACATTGGCGTGGCAGTAGAGCACACATCAGCTTTACTTCCTAAGAGAAAATAATGTTTTTCCAATGTCTTTTTAAATCTGTGCTTGTTTTCTCCCCTGAAGCGGTGAGTTTCTCAGTATTGGGGGATAAAGTGTGGTTATTCCCTGGCTTTGTCAGAGACGTGCTGAAATACCTCCAGCTGACTGCCTCTTTGATATCCATCAAACTGAACCAAGCTGCCATATTGGGTTGCTCAACTTCTCCCTGATGCATCATGGAACCAGAGAGCATTGGGTTTATGGTAGATGTGATCCAGGCAGTATCCATGAGTACCCACTTACTGTTAACCACAGTCCAACTACACCTACGAACACCTCTCTATACTGTATCCACAGTCAGCAGCAGGAGACGTGATTCACCAACGTCTTTTCACTGTACAGAGGAACAAAGACAACCTCACAGCATGTGATAGGAAAGGGCAGCCATTTCAATTGACCCTATACATCATGTCAATGGAAGCTCCGGTGCTATTTCTTCAAGTGCAATCGTGCATTGTCCCTCTGAGAGATGCAGGTGGACACAGTCACTCAGACAGAGGGAAAGGGCAAGTGCATCAGTCAACCAGAGTACAGCGGTTAAAACCATTACCCCTTAGTGTAGATCACCAGGGACGGAGGCAGGGCAGGCTGCTGGTTGGTTCTCTACCTCCCTGATCACATGACCTGGGTGGACACCAGTTGTGAGGCCGCTGCTGCATCTCTGCAATGAAGGGACTCATTCAATCAGACAGGCACACAGTGCTTATGTACTGTCACCAAGTTAGGATGCATTTAGAAATGGAATAGATTGTGGACTTGACGTGAGGCTTTAGCTTCAACATCTGGATCAATTAGCATTAGGCATGTCTGAAGAGTCTTCCTATTGCCAGATCTTAGGCTCCTGCCAATGATCTTCATACTGACTGTCCATCTTAGACATCACTGATTAGGCTCATTTAAAATGATTCAAAGTGAATAGGCTAAACATGGCTGTTTTGAGGATATTTAGGTCATGGCGGATATTAGCTTAGCTCTGGTGTTGGAGTGAAAACATCAATGGAGTGAATAGATTTTCTACCCTGTCAATGACATTACCGCATAACTAAGCAACGCCAATGTGAACTCTTCATCTCCAAAGAAACGCTGCTTGTACAATAAAGTAGTTAACTAGGAGTCCTGGAAAGAGGCCTGTGTTAAACGTTGACATATTTGCCTGTGTCGTGCTTTTGAAACAGCCACGTCTACGGACCACTTGCCAAATTGGAAAACCAGTGGATAGGCAATGCCAAGTGCAGCTCCAAGACCAGACGTTTCCACTGCTACATAGTGGTGATAAAACCGTGAACTCCGTTTTACCCTTGGCTTTTCATCTGAGGACACAACCATCAACATGGACAGACTAAGTTTCTAGGGTATGATTTCCGCTTGTTTAAGCGTTGCACTTAATATCTGGAGATTTACACATGTTCAACGGGAACCAAGGCCATTACAGGACGATGTTCTCTCCTCATGGATTGTATTCACGTTCAAGACCTGAGACCTGGATACCATCCTAGCATAGTGGCATCTGGCCATGTGCTTATAATTAGAAGAGTATGAGGGCTTGTAGAGGGGAAGGGAAGGTGCAGTGTCCTGGCCGTCCTGGCCCGGCCTCATGGTTAAGGGCAGGAGTTTTACCTGACCAAGATATCCTCACAAGATACCAGCGGATACCGACAAAAATATTTCTACATTTGAGATTCATAGAAATAGGGACAGCTATTTGTCAGGATATTGTTGCTATGTGATAATGACCAACACAAGACATTCCTCAGAGAGCAGTCCCTCTATAAATAGGAATAGATAAAAAGCAATAAAAAGTTCAAAGCTACAATATCTGCTGCTAATTTCCTTTTCTATTTTCTTCCTGAAGTATTCACATTAGTCACGGGAATATCTTGCATGCTTGCGGTTGCTCTGGGAACCGTTTCCATGACTTTAAATCTGCTGCGTCTTCACATCTCTCAAATTCGAAGGATATCCACAAGCGTATGAATGAAATCAGGCACACACACACACACACACACACACACACAAATACAGGCAAAAAAATATGTTTTTCTCCTTGAAGCCATATAGTCCAAGTCATTCTCCAGGGTTATTCTCTGGGTAGTACTGGGCATTAGCTTAACTCCATTCATTTATTTTAGCTTAAGTTGGCAACATAACTCACACTGTCACTCATATCCGCCCTCCCTCTCTATGGGCTTCGTTACAGCCTGGTCCAACAAATGAGAGCCTGACTGTTACCTGTCAACTCTCCCCAGATCCAACTTGATAATGGATACCCCTTTCCCCCCTATGGGCACAGTCATGATGTCTTGGCAATTCTCGTTCCACTACTTCCCCTTTTGTGGCCAGTTATGGATAAACTAGGTTACAAATCATAGTATGCTGCATGGCCCTTAGGTGCTTTATCTAAGTGTTTCATCAAGAATGGCAAAGTAGGTCACAAGTAGAAAAGCCAGTCTCATAAAAAAGAAGAAGAACAACGAGAATGGACCAGGATAGTGCCCCTAACCTCAACACACGGCAATCTGGATCAGATACGAAAAAAGGAATTTATAAGGACATTTTGAATCACTTTACTTCCTTAACTCATGCTACTTTATTTATCAGTTCATTTGAATTTGTCTCCCAAAAAATATTTTTCATTGTTCCCCCTAGTAACAAATGTTAGACTTAAATCAAAACTTGAGAGAGACCATTTAGCCTTGGCTTTTGATAACTAAGGATCTAATTTATTTCTTTATCTCTCCCTGCCACCCTTCTTCCCTGCTCCCCCCCTCTTTCTCTCTCTCCCCTCTCGCTTTCCCCCTCTCTCTCTCCCTCTCTAAACAGCAAACAGCCCATCTCCGTTACACAGCAGAGGCCTTGTCTGTGTGCACCAGATTAGTATTTCCGCTCCATCTAAAAAAAGCTAGTCTAGCATCGCTTGACTTGCTCTACATGAGGCAAGCTTTTCTAATGGCGCATAATAGTTTGTGTTGAACAGTTTAATTAGGCTCCCCCTTCCCCCACCTCACAAGAAAACATCAGCAAATGTTTGTGGGTTTGTGTCTCTCTGTGAGAGTCTCCTCTATGCACCTCCGGGCTTCTAGGCTAGTGTTTTCAAAGGACCTGCTTGCTTGGGACAGAGACGGACTAGACTGGAGCCCCCCCCACTCCTCCTGGCTACCCACAGTAGATTGATAAGGCTAAGCAGCTTTAGGGAGAGGAAGTTGTAGAACATAAGCGAGATGATAGAAAAAAAATAGATTCTCTGGGGTCGCCAGATTCCCTTATACATAAAATATAAGATCCATATTAACTATTAAGTTCAACGTGCAAATGCAAAGGCAATAAAAAGAGAAAGGCAATGTGCTCTCGCGTTACGTAAGGGTACAAATTCAGCACTTACTGCTCAGCTCATGCTGCTTTGCTCAGCTTCGCATTGTGCCGGTAGAAGTTAAGGTTTTTTTTCTTCTTCTTGCCAGAATATGCACATGAAAACCACATGAAAATAATGACAATCAAACAAATGCAGAATTCTCCGTCGACCATGTCGAGAACACCCAGAGGGATATGGGACTATAGCGGCATTGTCATCCGTCCTGTCACCGTTTCCATAGGGACATAGGGTCACATGGGGAAACTAGGATCTGCATGCTACTGTACAAAAGCAAGCAATATTCCCATCCCATTCCAACATGCAGATATTTTTCCCTACAAGCATCTTAGATGGAAACAACACAAAAAAAGTTGAATATTAGACTGAGGATTCTGCTGAGGCACTCGTCACAGTGGGCTGGGCTGTGCCCCTGGCCATTTTATGATGGCAGAGGGAAAGATGGATGCAAATGTAATGTCCTGAGCCATCTGGCAGTGGAATCTGGCCCAGGAAGATAAGGTGGGCTGGTCTGTAATCTACCTCCCCCAGTGTGAACAATCATATCAACCAATGCATTGGGTGGCTAATTAAGCAATGGTTTCCCATGCAGGGAAAATGTCAAATCATTGCTTAGTTGCCCTCTGATTTGTTTAATCTTTAAAATAGCGGGACAAAAAAATAAACATCATGAAAACAAAGAAATGAGAGTGGTGTGTTTTTTTTAAAATAAGAGCATAGGCTACAGCTCCTTTAATATGCTGCGTTGTTCGGGATACAGCTCAACGCATCTGCATTGGTGAGCGTATTTGAGGATGTGAGTGCAACTGAGATGGTCTCAAAGACCATCATTTATGGATGATAACGTAGCTGAAAGGAGAAAATGTATAAGTAAATGTAACAGTATACTGTTTATCAGTGTAATGTCTTATGAGACTGCTGTCACGTCCTGACCTTAGTTCCTTTTTTATGTCTCTATTTTAGTTTGGTCAGGGCATGAGTTGGGGTGGGCATTCTATGTTTGTTCTGTGTGTTATAGTTCTATGTGTTTGGCCTGGTATGGTTCTCAATCAGAGGCAGCTGTCGAGCTGTCAGCTGGTTTTCCCGCTATGGGTTGTGGGTAGTTGTTTTCTGTTTTGTGTATTGCACCTTGCAGAACTGTTCGTTTGTCGTTTTTTTGTTCAAGTATTCGTATTGATTAAAAGGTATTATGAATACTTACCACGCTGCACCTTGGTCTTCTCCTTCTCCCGACAACAGACGTTACAACTGCTCTGTCTTTAATCTGGATCAAGCCAGTCAACGAAGGCTGCTCACCCTTTCTGTGAACATTCTCATCTGGCTAACATGATTAAATCATTTCCTAAGCAATCAGGTAACGAATTCAAGTAGTTGTTGTCAGTTTAGTGTATGAAATCCATTTGAAATGACTTTGGGACCTATATTTTCTTTGTGTGAAACTTTCTTGGCTGTAACTTTGATCCATACAGTGCACCCTTCTGTTGTATGTTACTGTGTTCTTACAGAGGAGAGTGCATGGAAGCTCGAAACAGACCACGGCGTGAGAAAAAGAGAGGGCGGTGAGAGAGAAAGATAAATTAGGGGCCTACTAAATCATATAATCTTAACAAAATTGCTCCCTACAGATGCATTTGCTTAACACAGTTATCACGTTGTTGGCCACATTGCCATATATTCCAACATCAAATGGGATTTTGGTGTAAAAACAGGTTAACAAACTCATTGAGTAACTGATTCTGGTCCATGATGTACTCCTCTTGGATTGTGATCCTGGAAATCCTGAATTATTTATCACCTGAATGAAAATCATGTCGTAGTAGTAGCCATAGACTACACATTAGACCATGTGACATATTAAAACGAATGAAAAGAACTCAAGGAAAAATACAAATGAAAACGGCAAGACAACAACCTCTAGCAGATTTTATGATCGAGGATGAGCGCCAAAGCTTTTTATGAGGAGGGCTGCTATCAGACATACTGTATCCTCTGTTCATTATTGGGCATCAGTGGTCATTATCGCCACCGGGCCTGCCCAGGATGCTGTGTGCCGTCCAAAGGATGAGTCACTAGTTGGCATCTCTCATTATCTGTCACACACCCACACACACACAGACACACACAGACATACACACTCGCACACAAGCATGTCACCACCAGTGTTTGTAATGAAAGGGCACAGGACACAGCGCAGGGCACTGATGATGGCCTCAGAGTCCGGCACACTCAGGAAGCCTATATATCAACGAACCACTTATTTAGCCTGATATGAGATTTGCAGTGATCAGGGATTATGGGGACAGCTGTAGATAATATTGCTCATAGTGACCTTCTCACAGCATGTCATTGATACATCTGTTGGAGGGATATTTAGGCTGTTTATTGTAGTGTATGTGTCACGTTCATCATAACGAGGAGACCAAGGCGCAGCGTGATATGAATACATCTTTAATTAACGAAGAACACTAAACTAACTAACAAAATAACAACAAAAAAAAACCTGCCGCTACTACACCAAGTGCTGACATGCAGCTACCCATAGACAATAACCCACAAAACCAAAATGGAAATGGCAACCTAAATAGGATCCCTAATCAATGACAACGATAAACAGCTGTCTCTGATTGGGAACCAATTCAGGCCACCATAGACCTATAATAAACCTAGACTGACAAACACCCCTAGATATACAAAAAACCTAGACAGGACAAACAAGCATACCCACCCTCGTCACACCCTGACCTGACCAAAATAATACATAAAACATAGAAACCTAAGGTCAGGGCGTGACAATATGTCACTAGATAGGCAGCAATAGACAGATACATGGCAGGCCGTCATTGTAAATACGAATTTGTTCTTAACTGACTTGCCTAGTTCAATAAAGGTTACATAAAAATGTTGAATTAAAAAGCAGGTCTCACAATCACTTAGCCAATGGAAATCTTTCTAAGTAAAATTGACAAATGACTCACACCTGTGACACATTTTCTCAAATAGGGGATTGTACTGTATCTCTCTTCTGGAGTTGTGACACACCTGTGACACATTTTCTCAAATAGGGGATTGTACTGTATCTCTCTTCTGGAGTTGTGACACACCTGTGCTATTGTGGCAGAGACCGTCACAGGCTATAAAAGTCCTACTCCAATAAATAAAACATGAAGACAGACGAGCCTAGAGACTCAGGGAAGCGTGTGCATTCTTGCATTGAAAGCAAGCAAAGTGACCCGATTTTGTGCCTTACAAACGTCTGATGAGACTCAAAGGACCGCAGGTTCACCCCCAAGAGGAACATCAAACGAAACTACAAGTTCCTATAAATGTGTGTTTCCATACCTACAGCAAATACATCCTTCTCAGGGGAAGGCAGCATTTGACCAAATAACTTAAACTCAAGTTATACAAGTTATTCAGTTATTGGTGAGCTGTCAGTGGAACACTTGAAGCTACAGTAGCGCTCCTCTGACAGCTCAGCTCTGGGTCTTACAGTACTTTAGCATGGGGACGTTTGACGTTCTCCCCATTAGCTCCACGGAGTAGCTTCAAGAGCCGTTTGCCTCAGATCTGGTAGCCTGCCTGACTGTGTCTGCGGTTGTCATGGCGATGATCTGACTCAGAAGTAGTGATTCTCCTTCACGAGTCCAGGCCTCATGCTGTGTGATGAGCTGCTGTGAAGCTGAAGCTGTCTGTCTTCCACTCCTGGGAAAAAGATAGTGTTTCACTAGACTAGCTTAGGCACAGACACATGGTATAGATGACTAGAGAAGAATGTCCTTGAAGATTACATTAGACCAATTAGAGTTGTTTAGAGGGAGCAATCAGCTGCTTTCCAGAGTTCAATGAGAGCGAGAGCCCTGTTGTGAACATCAGTGATTGATCTGGTGCTTTGAGTTGAAGGGAGACTTCACATAGAGACACACAAAAGTGCACGTACTGCAATTATCACAAAGTGGACAATTACTACAGTAAAGGTTTACAGAAATGCCAGTGGTAATATAATCAAAACGGATCTATAGCCTGAATTAACACAACACATCCGGTTGACAGTAAGTTAAGCTTTCTTCCACCGACAAGGACTGGTTAAGGGCGTGCGATGCGCATAATAAACATGTAAAACCTTTACAAAGTCAGAGAGGCCTTCTGGAGGAAAATGAGAATCTGCCACCAAAGACAAGAAAAGTAAAGGATTCTTCAAAGGCCTCATGGCCCTGAAACGTCTCCTCTTTAATATACAGAGCGGTGGAAGTCGACACAGGCCTTCCTTGGCTGCAGAAGATTCCCTTTGAATACCCTGTAAGTGATAACAGTTCTGCATTGCTTCAGCTATCACATGCCAGTTATTTCAGCATGTGTGAAAGTGTATGGGCTGGCTCTATTTCCCCCACACTGTGCCCGTTAAGCCGAGCCAAACCCGGGCTCTGTTGTTTCTTGACTTTATTGATGACAGGGACGGCCAGATGAGATGTTGATTGGCAGGGAAATCAATTGAAGAGATCCCAGCCAACAAGAGATGTTTCCACTGCCTTGTCTCTGCCAGAAAGGAAGAAAAACATCCCATTCTCCCAGCTATAAGGAAAACATTACAGTGCTGATGGCGGAATATGATTTGGAGCCTCGGTAATGTGTGATTAAGTATAGAAGTAACGGCCTCCTTTCAACTCGGTGAACATTCCTGTGAGGTTTGTGGCAGTGGCGGGAGCTCCTCCAATTCTATATATCAGTCTCGCTGAAGTTCAGGCGAAGTTTACAGACAGTGTGTTTTATCTGGGTGCAGAGGAATGTGAGTTCTGAGTGCTCACACACACACACACACACACACACACACACACACACACACACACACACACACACACACACACACACACACACACACACACACACACACACACACACACACACGACACGCTTGCTTTGATGTGATGATACACGGCACTGTCTTAGGGAGAAGCTTGGTCTCATACACAAACAGATGATCACTGAGCTGCAAAGCGAAGCATAATGAAGTTTGATGGTATAGTTCCTTTCACACAAAATTACGCAAAACCAAAACCACTTTCTTCCCATGACAGCTAGAGACCCTCTCGTTGCTTTCACGCAAAATTACGCAAAACCCAAACCACCTTCTTCCCATGACAGCTAGAGACCCTCCAACTATTTAATGGTGTGGTACCGATGCAACATGACACTACAGAATGGTCAGACAGTACACACCTCTATGTTTTGTAAATGTGCTGGTATATGTTTTTAATTTTTAATTTCACCTTTATTTAACCAGGTAGGCTAGTTGAGAGCAAGTTCTCATTTGCAACTGTGACCTGGCCAAGATAAAGCATAGCAATTCGACACATACAACAACACAGAGTTACACATGGAATAAACAAAACATAGTCAATAATACAGTAGAACAAAAGAAAACAAAAAGTCTATATACAGTGAGTGCAAATGAGGTAAGATAAGGGAGTTAAGGCAATAAATAGGCCATGGTGGCGAAGTAATTACAATATAGCCATTTAAACACTGGAATGGTAGATGTGCAGAAGATGAATGTGCAAGTAGAGATACTGGGGTGCAAAGGAGCAAGATAAATAAATAAAAACAGTATGGTTATGAGGTAGGTAGATAGATGGGCTGTTTACAGATGGGCTAAATACAGGTGCAGTGATCTGTGAGCTGCTGTGAGCTGCTCTGATAGCTGGCGCTTAAAGCTAGTGAGGGAGATATGAGTCTCCAGCTTCAGAGATTTTTGCAGTTCATTCCAGTCATTGGCAGCAGAGAACTGGAAGGAAAGACGACCAAAGTAGGAATTGGCTTTGGGGGTGACCAGTGAGATATACCTGCTGGAGCGTGTGCAATGAGTGGGTGCTACTATGGTGACCAGTGAGCTGAGATAAGGCGGGGCTTTACCTAGCAGAGACTTGTAGACAACCTGGAGCCAGTGGGTTTGGCGACGAGTATGAAGCGAGGGCCATCCAACGAGAGCGTACAGGTCACAATGGTGGGTAGTGTATGGGGCTTTGGTGACAAAACGGATGGCACTGTGATAGACTGCAACCAGTTTGTTGAGTAGAGTTGAGTGGAGGCTATTTTATAGATGACATCACCGAGGTCGAGGATCGGTAGGATGGTCAGTTTTACGAGGGTATGTTTGGCAGCATGAGTGAAGGATGCTTTGTTGCGATATAGGAAGCCGATTCTAGATTTAATTTTGGATAGGAGATGCTTAATGTGAGTCTGGAAGGAGAGTTTACAGTCTAACCAGACACCTAGGTATTTGTAGTTGTCTACGTATTCTAAGTCAGAGCCGTCCAGAGTAGTGATGCTGGACGGGCAAGCAGGTGCGGGCAGTGATCGGTTGAATAGCATACAATTAGTTTTACTTGCATATAAGAGCAGTTGGAGGCCACGGAAGGAGAGTTGTATGGCTTTGAAGCTCGTCTGGAGGTTAGTTAACACAGTGTCCAAGAAGGGGCCAGAAGTATACAGAATGGTGTCGTCTGCGTAGAGGTGTATCAGAGAATAACCAGCAGCAAGAGCAACATCATTGATGTATACAGAGAAGAGAGTTGGCCCGAGGATTGAACCCTGTAGCACCCCATAGAGACTGCCAGAGGTCAGGACAACAGGCCCTCTGATTTGACACACTGTCTGAGAAGTAGTTGGTAAACCAGGCGAGGCAATCATTTGAGAAACCAAGGCTGTTGAGTCTGCCAATAAGAATGTGGTGATTGACAGAGTCAAAATCCTTGGCCAGGTCGATGAATACTGCTGCACAGTAATGTCTGTAATGTCTCTTATTGATGGTGTACTTATTTCCCTCAATAAAATGCAAATCAATTCATAACATTTTTAACATGCGTTTTCTGGATTTATTTGTTGTTATTCTGTGTCTCACTGTTCAAATAAACCTACCATTAAAATTATAGACTGATCATTTCTTTGTCAGTGGGCAAACGTGAAAAATCAGCAGGGGATCAAATACTTTTTTCCCTCACTGTAGATTCAAGGCATAGTATACAGACGGTAGTATACAGTAAGGTAGGATGTGAGTACATTGGAGGTAAACCTAGGCATTGAGTAATGATGAGAGAGATATAGTCTCTAGAGACGTTTAAACCAGGTGATGTCATCGCATATGTAGGAGGCGGAACAACATGGTTGATTAAGGCATATTGAGCAGGGCTAGAGGCTCTACAGTGAAATAAGACAGTAACCACTAACCAGGACAGTAATGGACGAGGCATATTGATATTAGAGAGAGGCATGCGTAGCTAAGTGAACATATGGGTCCAGTGAGTGGTTGGGCTGACTGGGGACACGGCGATTCAGACAGTTAGCAGGCCGATGCTAACACGCTAACCGTTAGTAGGCCGGGGCTAAACAAGCAGTTAGTAGGGGCTAGCAGTTAGCAGACCGGGGATAGCAAGTTAGCCTATGGGGTACATCACGCTGGGGGTAAGTCTGTTTTTGCCTCTTTGTGAGGTGACGTCGATAGACCAGTCGTGGAATTAGTAGGGTTCCAAGTAGCTCTAGGTAGCTAGTAGGCCACTGTTAAATCAAATCAAATCAAATCAAATCAAATTTTATTTGTCACATACACATGGTTAGCAGATGTTAATGCGAGTGTAGCGAAATGCTTGTGCTTCTAGTTCCGACAATGCAGTAATAACGAGCAAGTAATCTAACTAACAATTCCAAAAAAAACTACTGTCATACACAGTGTAAGGGGATAAAGAATATGTACATAAGGATATATGAATGAGTGATGGTACAGAGCAGCATAGGCAAGATACAGTAGATGATATCGAGTACAGTATATACATATGAGATAAGTATGTAAACCAAGTGGCATAGTTAAAGTGGCTAGTGATACATGTATTACATAAGGATGCAGTCGATGATATAGAGTACAGTATCAACGTATGCATATGAGATGAACAATGTAGGGTAAGTAACATTATATAAGGTAGCATTGTTTAAAGTGGCTAGTGATATATTTACATCATTTCCCATCAATTCCCATGATTAAAGTGGCTGGAGTAGAGTCAGTGTCATTGACAGTGTGTTGGCAGTAGCCACTCAATGTTAGTGGTGGCTGTTTAACAGTCTGATGGCCTTGAGATAGAAGCTGTTTTTCAGTCTCTCGGTCCCAGCTTTGATGCACCTGTACTGACCTCGACTTCTGGATGGCAGTGGGGTGAACAGGCAGTGGCTCGGGTGGTTGATGTCCTTGATGATCTTTATGGCCTTCCTGTAGCATCGGGTGGTGTAGGTGTCCTGGAGGGCAGGTAGTTTGCCCCCGGTGATGCGTTGTGCAGACCTCACTACCCTCTGGAGAGCCTTACGGTTGAGGGCGGTGCAGTTGCCATACCAGGCGGTGATACATCCCGCCAGGATGCTCTCGATTGTGCATCTGTAGAAGTTTGTGAGTGCTTTTGGTGACAAGCCGAATTTCTTCAGCCTCCTGAGGTTGAAGAGGCGCTGCTGCGCCTTCCTCACGATGCTGTCTGTGTGAGTGGACCAATTCAGTTTGTCTGTGATGTGTACGCCGAGGAACTTAAAACTTGCTACCCTCTCCACTACTGTTCCATCGATGTGGATGGGGGTGTTCCCTCTGCTGTTTCCTGAAGTCCACAATCATCTCCTTAGTTTTGTTGACGTTGAGTGTGAGGTTATTTTCCTGACACCACACTCCGAGGGCCCTCACCTCCTCCCTGTAGGCCGTCTCGTCGTTGTTGGTAATCAAGCCTACCACTGTTGTGTCGTCCGCAAACTTGATGATTGAGTTGGAGGCGTGCATGGCCACGCAGTCGTGGGTGAACAGGGAGTACAGGAGAGGGCTCAGAACGCACCCTTGTGGGGCCCCAGTGTTGAGGATCAGCGGGGAGGAGATGTTGTTGCCTACCCTCACCACCTGGGGGCGGCCCGTCAGGAAGTCCAGTACCCAGTTGCACAGGGCGGGGTCGAGACCCAGGGTCTCGAGCTTGATGACGAGCTTGGAGGGTACTATGGTGTTGAATGCCGAGCTGTAGTCGATGAACAGCATTCTCACATAGGTATTCCTCTTGTCCAGATGGGTTAGGGCAGTGTGCAGTGTGGTTGAGATTGCATCGTCTGTGGACCTATTTGGGCGGTAAGCAAATTGGAGTGGGTCAAGGGTGTCAGGTAGGGTGGAGGTGATATGGTCCTTGACTAGTCTCTCAAAGCACTTCATGATGACGGATGTGAGTGCTACGGGGCGGTAGTCGTTTAGCTCAGTTACCTTAGCTTTCTTGGGAACAGGAACAATGGTGGCCCTCTTGAAGCATGTGGGAACAGCAGACTGGTATAGGGATTGATTGAATATGTCCGTAAACACACCGGCCAGCTGGTCTGCGCATGCTCTGAGGGCGCGGCTGGGGATGCCGTCTGGGCCTGCAGCCTTGCGAGGGTTAACACGTTTAAATGTCTTACTCACTTCGGCTGCAGCATGTTTCCGTTGCAGGCCGTGTCAGTGGCACTGTATTGTCCTCAAAGCGGGCAAAAAGTTATTTAGTCTGCCTGGGAGCAAGACATCCTGGTCCGTGACTGGGCTGGGTTTCTTCCTGTAGTCCGTGATTGACTGTAGACCCTGCCACATACCTCTTGTGTCTGAGCCGTTGAATTGAGATTCTACTTTGTCTCTGTACTGGCGCTTAGCTTGTTTGATAGCCTTGCGGAGGGAATAGCTGCACTGTTTGTATTCAGCCATGTTACCAGACACCTTGCCCTGATTAAAAGCAGTGGTTCGTGCCTTCAGTTTCACACGAAACTGAAGGCACGAACCTTAGCAGAGTGGGCCTTCAGCAGGCATCGTGGCTGAGGGGCCTGTTGGAATCCTTGGGCAGATACTGTCGGTATTCCAGATGTACGGGGTTCCGTGCCCCGTACCGGCAGTAGAAGGGGTCCGGATATTGTAGCCCAGGAGTGAGCCGGGAGATGGGTCTAGCATGGGCTACCCCCAGGCTAGTTGGTGCTAGCTCCGGGACGGAAACGTTAGCCAGGAGTAGTCAACCCGGGTTGCGGTTAGCTAGCTGTGATGATCCAAATGAAAAGGTTCAGAGTTTGTCGTAGGAATTCGGGGATATGGAGAGAAAAATAGGTCCGGTATGCTCTGGTTTGAAACGCATTGTACGAACTGGCGAGCGCTTTCCGAGCTAAAGTTTAGCTGATGACCACTAGCAGTGGTTAGCTGACTGATAGCTGGTGGCTAGTTAGCTAGCTAGCTTCAGTTGAAGTATTCCAGTTTGGAGGTAAATAGAAATACTTTAGGAAAAAAAAACAGATCCACACCACATTGGGTGAGGCGGGTTGCAGGAGAGTATTTTGAAGTTGAGGTTTAGGAAAAATATTAAAAAGAACGCGAAGAAAAAAATATATACACATGGGACGAGACAAGACAAAGACAAAGACTGCTACGCCGTCTTGGATAAGAGTATATCAACACGATCACTCGTAACAAAACTGGTCTTCACAGAATGTGTGTGCGTTTTAGAGTGTGTGTACATGTGGTAACCAGCATATGACTGTAACAGCCCATGCTCAGGTCTCATGAGGGACACTTTTCATAGGAGTTCTGTTTGCCAGTTGAGTTTCCTGCGTCTCAGCCCCTTTACAGCAGATGACAGTGATGGACATTTTAACAATTCAGTCCCTGTCTTCTGGAGGGAGACAAACTAATCAAACTCTCGCTCCCATTCTCTCTGTTTAGTCTATATCAGTTTGATTATCGTCTCCTTAGAGAAGGCAAGTTTTAGGTATTGTTTTACAGGCCTGAAGCACAACACAGCAGGTGATCGCAGATTGAAAAACAGAGAGCTCATTTAGATGTTTTCCTAGTGGTGCACATGACCAGGCGTAACAAGGAATGTTCAAATCTGGACATTCCAAACGGCTATTTTGAAACTCAACATTTAGGGGTCAAGTTTCATTTTTGCTACATGCAAAGGAAAATGTCTTATCCCACCACTTTCATTTCTACATTCTAGTAACTCCTGGGTCTGCATTCGGACAATGGGCAGTCAGGCAAAAACTTGGCAGCACGAACAGCTTCGATTGAAGAGCAAAAACAGGAACCCGATTCAGCCCTGTCACACCGTCCCCATTCAGTGATGCATGAGAGAAGCCCCTGATCCACAGGAAGTCAGCTCGACTCCGCTGCCCTCCGCCTCCTCTCTCCCTCTCTCTCTCTCTGGGCCAGCGAGGGGAATTTACATTCTGATGCCATTCAGTCATGGTTTAACCCCAACAACAGTCTCAGTCCCTGGGATTATCCTGCTCTAACAAGCCATGTCATCGGACTTCACAATAGTGGTGTCATGCCTGACAGGAGGCTTCCAGGAAAACACATACACTATCTGAACACTGAGCAGTGACAGATAGGACTCTCATGGCGATGAGAGCCGTCATGTAAAAATCTTGTCTGCTCACGAACACACAGAACACAGGTCGAAGACAGTGGCCTGAGAGGATCCCCCAGAGCTGATAATAGGGGTACTCATACTTATGCAGTATTAGTTTGGAGGAATGTCCTGCAGATTGGTATCACATATTTCCTGCCGTGGTCTAAGATAAAAGGCACTCCGCGTCTCCTTTCCATACCACTAGTACCTTTCACCTCGACAGCCATCAACCCTGATCTGTCCATCATCTGTCAAACCCAGACAGGTTGCGAAATGGCATTTCCAGTCTGACCATCCGCACCACGCCGTATCAAGGATTTCACAGCTTCCTCTCTAAACAGGGCAAAAGACTGCTTATAAAGAGCAGTGGTACTGAACCTCTGCCACAATATTCCTCTCCTAGCAAATGGTGCCATGACATGGTGTGATGGTGATAGTGATATACTGAGGGCCATGGTGTGATGGTGATAGCGATATACTGAGGGCCATGGTGTGATGGTGATAGTGATATACTGAGGACCATGGTGTGATGGTGATAGTGATATACTGAGGGCCATGGTGTGATGGTGATAGTGATATACTGAGGGCTATGGTGTGATGGTGATAGTGATATACTGTGGGCCATGGTGTGATGGTGATAGTGATATACTGAGGGCCATGGTGTGATGGTGATAGTGATATACTGAGGGCCATGGTGTGATGGTGATAGTGATATACTGAGGGCTATGGTGTGATGGTGATAGTGATATACTGTGGGCCATGGTGTGATGGTGATAGTGATATACTGAGGACCATGGTGTGATGGTGATAGTGATATACTGAGGGCTATGGTGTGATGGTGATAGTGATATACTGTGGGCCATGGTGTGATGGTGATAGTGATATAATGAGGGCCATGGTGTGATGGTGATAGTGATATACTGAGGGCCATGGTGTGATGGTGCTAGTGATATACTGAGGGCTATGGTGTGATGGTGATAGTGATATACTGTGGGCCATGGTGTGATGGTGATAGTGATATACTGAGGACCATGGTGTGATGGTGATAGTGATATACTGAGGGCTATGGTGTGATGGTGATAGTGATATAATGAGGGCCATGGTGTGATGGTGATAGTGATGTACTGAGGGTCATGGTGTGATGGTGATAGTGATATACTGAGGGATGTGGTGTGATGGTGATAGTGATATCCTGAGGGCCATGGTGTGATGGTGATAGTGATATCCTGAGGGCCATGGTGTGATGGTGGTAGTGATATACTGAGGGCTATGGTGTGATGGTGATAGTGATATCCTGAGGGCCATGGTGTGATGGTGTTAGTGATATACTGAGGGCCATGGTGTGATGGCGATAAAAACAAAACTAAATGTGCACCCCTGGGAGGTCCCAGGACTGAGTTTGGGATACCCTGCCTTATATATTGCACTACCTTTGACCTCAGCCCTATGGGCATGGTCAAAACTTGTGCACTACATAGGAATAGGGAGCCATTTGGGATGCAGGCCATGTTTCTTGGCTGTAGGGAGGACTAGGGAGGGAGACGCTCTAGTGGTCATTGAACCTTCTCATCCTGGGCAGTCCCACACAGAGACTTACAGAGGAACTCTGGGCAGGACATCCTGCCATTCAGAGCAGGTGTCACAGTTGGGAACGCACTACAGCTGTAAACAGCTTCCTGTGCTGCGGGGTCACCTCTGAGAACAGGAAGTAGAGCATTTCTGGCCCAGCTCAAGTACCAACTTTGTCTATGTACCAATTTTGTCTAACTTTGTATATGTGCTAAGCTGTCAAAGAGTGTGTGTGGGGGGTGATGTGTGTGTGTGTGTGTGTGTGCGTGCGTGCATGCGTGCGTGCGGAGAGCAGACTAGCTCATCTTATGCAAGAGAAAACAAGGATACATTTGTGTTTCACAACTCAGAATGACTACAAAGGATGTTTGAAGACAGCAATTCCATAGTCCTTTCATAAAAATAAATGTTGTTCGCTTTGCTAAAGCTCGTCATTTGCATTGCGCCTCTGGACAAACATCTCCTGCTGGTGTCTGTCTGGTGGTGTGACATCGTCCATTATAACCACCTACAAACAAAACAAACAGCATTGTCAACCTGTGCCTGTTTTCATATTACACAGACACAAATCAGACAACGCCTGAGTCAAACAGGAGAACATAATGATTATCAACCATAAAACAGCGTTTTTGCTCAAATAACTGACTCCTCCAACAGATTTGTCACCATATTAGTTGGGCAGCTTAGTAAAAATAGCCTTCTAATCTTGTGTCACAATTGATTTACATGAGTAAGAGATATTACTGTTGCTGATGCATGACATAATTGTTGCCATGGCTATGTACATCCCGCCCTAAGCTGAGAGATCCACTGAACGACGCAATCGCCATTGCACTGCACACTGCCCATACTCACCAGGGCCAAAGGAATGCGTATGTGAGGATGCTGTTCATCGACTACAGCTTGGCCTTCAATACCATAGTGTCCTGTAAGCTCATTACAAAGCTCACAGCCCTGGGTCTGAACTCCTCCCTACGCAACTGACGTGCTGCCCCAGCTGGTGAAGGTAGGCAACATTACCTCCTCGACACTGATTCTCAACACGGGGGCCCAACAAGTAGGGCTGTTGCGGTGACAGTATTACCGCCACACTGGCCGGTTATGAGTCATAAAGGCAGTCAAATTCCACATGATCGTTTAGTCATGTTATTTAGGCTTCTCCAAGCTCTGATGGTGCTGAGCCTACCAAACTTGCTGAGCCTACCAAACTTGCTGAGCCTACCAAACATGCTGAGCCTACCAAACTTGCTAAATGCCTGGTACTCAGCACTCTATTGTCCCTCTAATCACTCAGTCACCAATGCAAATGTATTCAAAAATCTGATCAAACACTTCATGAGAGCCCATGAGCTCATGTTGCGCAACATTTCTACAGGCTATGCAATTGCGGGAGCAAACAGAGTGATGACCTCTACTAAAAAGAGGAGGATCCCATCAGCTTTCTATAGGCTAGGCCTACTATATTTATTTCTTAACTTTCCTAACATTAAGAACATTGGTTATATTTACAACAAGACTATAGCCTACCTGGCTGGCATGAAAATAAACCACGGGGAAAAGCATCCTCCATTCACTATTTAAGTGCATAGATGACATGTATTTTTCCCACTGCCCTTGTTTCGATACAGGTGCATGATAATGCTCCATTCTAAATCTAAACAAATGTCACACATATATTATTTACTATACACTACCATTCAAAAGTTTGGGGTCACTTAGAAATTACCTTGATTTTGAAAGAAAAGCTTTTTGTGTCCATTCAAATAACATCAAATGTATTGTAAATATAGTGGAGGCACTGCTAATGTTGTAAATGACTATTGTAGCTAGAAACGGCTGATTTTTTTAATGGATTATACACATAGGTGTACAGAGGCCCATTATCAGCAACCATCACTCCTGTGTTTCAATGGCAGGTTGTGTTAGCTAATCCAAGTTGATCATTTTAAAGGGCTAATTGATCATTAGAAAAACATTTTGCATACATGTTAGCACAGCTGAAAACAGTTGTTCTGATTAAAGAAGCAATAAAACTGGCCTTCTTTAGACTAGTTGAGTATCTGGAGCATCAGTATTTGTGGGTTCGATTACAGGCTCAAAATGGCCAGAAACCAAGACCTTTCTTCTGAAATTAGTCAGTCTGTTCTTGTTCTGAGAAATGAAGGCTATTCCATGCGAGAAATTGCCAAGAAGCTGAAGATCTCGCACACGGCTGTGTACTACTCCCTTCAAGGAACAGTGCAAACGGGCTCTAACCAGAATAGAAAGAGGAGTGGGAGGCCCCGGTGCATAACTGAGCAAGAGGACAAGTACATTGGAGTGTCTAGTTTGAGAAACAGACGCCTTACAGGTCCTCAACTGGCAGCTTCATTAAATAGTATCTGCAAATCAAATCAAATGTTATTGGTCACATATACATGGTTAGCTTCTAGTTCCTACCATGCAGTAATATCTAATAAGTAATCTAACAGCTACCTTATACACACAAATGTAAAGGGATGAATAAGAATATGTACACATAAATATATGGATGAGCGATGGCCGTGCGGCATAGGCAAGATGCAGTAGATGGTACAGAGTACAGTATATACATATGAGATGAGTAATGTAGAGTATGTAAACATTATATAAAGTGGCATTGTTTAAAGTGACTAGTGATACATTTATTACATCCCATTTTTAATTATTAACTTCTTGGCGCACCCATCCCGTTAGCGGGATCATTTTCGTCAACATCCGCTGAATTGCAGAGCGCCAAATTCAAATTAAATTACTAAAAATATTACATTTTCATGAAATCACAAGTGCAACATAGCAAAACACAGCTTAGATTGTTGTTAATCCACCTGGTGTGTCAGATTTCAAAAAAGCTTTACAGCTAAAGCAAAGCGTTTATGTAAGGACATCTCTCTCAGCAGACAAAACATTACAAACAGCTAGCAGCAAAGTAGATTGGTCACGAAAGACAGAAAAGCAATAAAATTAATTGCTTACCTTTGATGATCTTCGGATGTTTGCACTCACGAGACTCCCAGTTGCATAATAAATGTTCCTTTTGTTCCATAAAGATTATTTTTATATCCAAAATACCTCCATTTTGTTGCAGCGTCTTGTTCAGAAATCCACAGGCTCGAGCGGTCACGACGGGGCAGACGAAAATTCCAAATAGTATCCGTAAAGTTTGTAGAAACATGTCAAACGATTTTTATAATCAATCCTCGGGTTGTTTTTACAATAAATAATTGATAATATTTCAACCGGACCGTAGCTTTTTCAATAGGAGAGAGAGAGAAAATGTCTGCTCCAAGCTGTTGCGCATGCAGAACTCTGCTGGCACCCAGCCATCCACTGACGCGATGTGATGGTTCTCGCTCATTTTTCAGAATAAAAGCCTGAAACTATGTCTAAAGACTGTTCACACCATGTGGAAGCCATAGGGAAAGGAATCTGGTTGATATCCCTTTAAATGGAGGGAAGGCATGCAATGGAACAGGGGGCTTTCAAAATAAGAGGCACTTCCAAGTTGGATTTTCCTCAGGTTTTCGCCTGCAATATCTGTTCTGTTATACTCACAGACAATATTTTGACAGTTTTGGAAACTTTAGAGTGTTTTCTATCCTAATCTGACAATTATATGCATATTCTAGCTTCTGGGCCTGAGAAATAGGCAGTTTAATTTGGGTACGTTTTTCATCAAAACATCAAAATACTGCCACCTACACTCAACAGGTTAAAGTGGCTAGGGATTTGAGTCAGTATGTTGGAAGCTGCCACTCAATGTTAGTGATGGCTGTTTAACAGTCTGATGGCCTTGGTCCCAGCTTTGATGCACCTGTACTGACCTCGCCTTCTGGATGATAGCGGGGTGAACAGGCAGTGGCTCAGGTGGTTGTTGTCCTTGATGATCTTTTTGGCCTTCCTGTGACATCGGGTGGTGTAGGTGTCCTGGAGGACAGGTAGTTTGCCCCCGGTGATGCGTTGTGCAGACTGCACTACCCTCTGGAGAGCCTTACGGTTGTGGGCGGTGACAAGCCAAATTTCTTCAGCCTCCTGAGGTTGAAGAGGCGCTGTTGCGTATTCTTCACCACGCTGTCTGTGTGGGTGGACCATTTCAGTTTGTCCGTGATGTGTACGCCGAGGAACTTAAAACTTTCCACCTTCTCCACTACTGTCCCGTCAATGTGGATAGGGGGGTGCTCCCTCTGCTGCTTCCTGAGGTCCACGATAATCTCCTTTGTTTTGTTGACGTTGAGTGTGAGGTTATTTTCCTGACACCACACTCCGAGGGCCCTCACCTTCTCCCTGTAGGCTGTCTCATCATTGTCGGTAATCAAGCCTACCACTGTATGTCGTCTGCAAACTTGATGATTGAGTTGGAGGTGTGCATGGCCACGCATTCATGGGTGAACAGGGAGTACAGGAGAGGGCTGAGAACGCACCCTTGTGGGGCACCAGTGTTGAGGATCAGCGAGGTGGAGATGTTGTTTCCTACCCTCACCACTTGGGGGCAGCCCATCAGAAAATCTAGGACCCAGTTGCATAGGGTGGGGTTAATTACGAGTTTGGAGGGTACTATGGTGTTAAATGCTGAGCTGTAATCGAGGAACAGCATTCTTACATAGGTATTCCTCTTGTCCAGTTGGGTTAGGGCAGTGTGCAGAGTGATTGCGATTGCGTCGTAGGTAAATGGGCAAGACAAAGATTTAAGTGTCTTTGAACGGGGTATTGTAGTAGGTGCCATGCGCACCAGTATGTGTGTGTCAAGAACTGCAACACTGCTGGGTTTTTCATATTCAACATTTTCCCGTGTGCATCAAGACTGGTCCACCACCCAAAGGACATCCAGCCAACTTGACACAACTGTGTGGAAGCATTGGAGTCAACATGGGCCAGCAAACCTGTGGAATGCTTTCAACATGCCCCAATGAATTGAGGCTGTTCTGAGGGCAAAAGGGGGTGAAACTCAATATTAGGAAGGTGTTCCTAATGTTTTGAATACTCAGTGTATTTTTAAGTATGCCTTCTAGGCAGAGTTGCAAAGAAAAATCAATTTCTCAGACTGGCCAATAAAAATAAAAGATTAAGATGGGCAAAAGGACACAGACACTGGACAGAGGAACTCTGCCTAGAAGGCCAGCATCCCGGAGTCGCCGCTTCACTGTTGACATTGAGACTGGTGTTTTGTGGGCACTATTTAATGAAGCTCCCAGTTGAGGACTTGTGAGGCGTCTGTTTCTCAAACTAGACACTCTAATGTACTTGTCCTCTTGCTCCGTTGTGCACCGGGTCCTCCCACTCCTCTGTTTTTAACTAAACATTCATCAACCCCTACAAAAATGTCCATGAGATATAATCCACATAATAGTTCACATTCCCTGTTATTTTCCTGCTGTTCAAAACGGTGTAAAATTAAGATCCAACATCTGTATACAGCGGGGTGATAAGGTAAAAAATGGTGGTAAACTTCGAGAAAAACACTTGAAGCCACTGTAGAAAATAAGGATCCATTTGCTGAAGAATTCATGTAAAAACATGATAGTGTCATTAATTTAATAGTCATCTTGTTTAGATGAAGAGTGGTTAAACTCAGTTGCAGTGAGTGTATGTGCTACTATGCTAGAACTAGTGGTGCAGTATCTATCTCCCAGGAGTGGAGGATAGACAGCTTCAGTTTCACAAGCAGCTCATCACACAGTATGAGGCCTGGACTCATGAAGAAGAAGCACTTCAACCGCAAACACTGTTCTGAGGCTCAGTGAAATGGCTGGTCAGGATCCTGTGTGGAGCTGATGGAGAGAACGTCCCCTACATGGAGCTACTGCACTCTAAGACCCACAGCTGTGCTGTCAGAGGAACAATAACTTTGCAAGATGAATCCACTTAATGTCTCCCATTTTGTGTCTTTCGGTCAACAACATGAAAGGTTTGTCCGAAGACCACGGGTTGGGAACCACTGTTCTACTAGATGTAAATATTTCTGCAGTTGTAGCAACCTCGAGATTGTTAATTGTGACATTAGATGAATGGATCAACACCACAAATTCATGAAATATATATACTGTATATATACACTACGATCAAAAGTTTGGGGTCATTTAGAAATGTCATTGTTTCCCATGAAAACATACATGAAGTGAGTTGCAAAATGAATAGGAAATATAGTCAAGATGTTGACATTATAAATAATTATAAATAATGACCCCTGCTGTCTCAGCCTCCAGTATTTATGCTGCAGTAGTTTATGTGTTGATGCACCTGTGTGCACATGTGTTGTTCCCAGTCCACCTGGCCGAGGACTGGCCACGCCTCATAGCCTGGTTCCTCTCTAGGTTTCTTCCTAGGTTTTTGCCTTTCTAGGGAGTTTTTCCTAGCCACTGTGCTTCTACACCTGCATTTCTTGCTGTTTGGGGTTTTAGGCTGGGTTTCTGTACAGCACTTTGATATATCAGCTGATGTAAGAAGGGCTATATAAATAAATTTGTTTTGATTTTGATTTGAATTGAAATTATAATTGTGTCCTTCAAACTTTGCTTTCGTCAAATAATAATCAATTTGCTGCAATTACAGCCTTGCAGACCTTTGGCATTCTAGTTGTCAATTTGTTGAGGTAATCTAAAGAAATTTCACCCCCATGCTTCCTGAAGCACCTCCCACAAGTTGAATTGGCTTGATGGGCACTTACTACATACCATACGGTCAAGCTGCTCCCACAACAGCTCAATGGGGTTGAGATCCGGTGACTGTGCTGGCAACTCCATTATAGACAGAATACCAGCTGACTGCTTCTTCCCTAAATAGTTATTGCATAGTTTGGAGCTGTTCCTTGGGTCATTGTCCTATTGTAGGAGGAAATTGGCTCCAATTAAGCGCCGTCCACAGGGTATGGCATGGCGTTGCAAAATGGAGTGATAGTCTTCCTTCTTCAAGATCCCTTATACCCTGTACAAATCTCCCACTTTAACACCACCAAATCACCCCCAGACCATCACATGCCTCCACCATGCTTGACAGATGGCGTCAAGTACTCCTCCAGCATCTTTTCATTTTTTCTGCGTCTCAAGAATGTTCTTCTTTAGTCATCCACTTTTTTCAATGTCCAGTGTCTGTGTTATTTTGCCCATCTTAATTTTTTATTTTTGTTGGCCAGTCTGAGATATGACTTTTTCTTTGCAGCTCTGCCTAGAAGGACGGCATCCCGGAGTCGCCTCTTCACTGTTGACATTGCGGGTACTATTTAATGAAGCTGCCAGTTGAGGGGTCTGTTTCTCAAACTAGACACTCTAATGTACTCTTGCTCAGTTGTGCACCGGGGCAACTCCTCTTTCTATTCTGGTTACAGCCAGTTTGCGCTGTTTTGTGAAGGGAGTAGTAAACAGCATTGTATGAAATCTTCAGTTTCTTGGCCTTCATTTCTCAGAACAAGAATAGATTGATGAGTTTCAGAAGAAAGTTATTTGTTTTTGGCCATTTTGAGCTTGTAAATCAAACCCACAAATGTTGATGCTCTAGATACTCAACTAGTCTAAAGGTCAGTTTTATTGCTTCTTTAATCAGGACAACAGTTTTCAGCTGTGCTAACATAATTGCAAAAGGGTTTTGCTACTTAGCAATGTTTCAACTACTTACTATTTTTAGCTACTTTGCAAATATTTAGCATGGTATCTTTCCCCAAACCTTAACCCATTTAGTTAACCCTAACCTTAAATCCTAACCTTAATCCTAACCCCTAACCCTAGCCTAGCTAACATTAGCCAGCTAGCTAACAAAACATAGCATACATACTTAATGGAGTGTCCTGGATTTACGTACATAATAATACGAAATGCTCTGAGACCAGGTTGGAACTCCTTACTCGGTGGACCCTTAGGTTTATTGAAGCTACGATGAATTTGTCTGGTTTGTATTTTCAACTGTTACATATTACAGATACACTTCATATGGGACTCGTAAAAATGGACTAATCCAAGTCCACACAAAAGGGATCTGGGACCACAGAACTACTCTTGCGAAGGTTCACTTTCCACAAAAAAAGGGGACAAGAAAAAGTGAGAGGAGGAACACCCATCGTGACTTACCATGCCGTTGTACAATTCAACACACACACACACACACACACACACACACACACACACACACACACACACACACACACACACACACACACACACACACACACACACACACACACACACACACACACACACACACACACACGCCACTAAACTTCACATCCTTGTTGCTTTTGTTGGCCGTGCTCAGCGTGTAGGCAGCGGCAGTGTGACGCACGTGCTCCTGTACGTTGAGGCTGTAAATTGGTGGTGAGTGTGCAGGGGCCCCAAGCGGGCCCTGGGGCGGCGGCGTGTATCTGCTCAGGATCTGTTATTATACCCTGTTTCCTGCTTGGCTCTGTGCCAATACAAGTGTGAATATCTGCTGCCTCCAACTGTCGCATGCCGACCAGATAACAGCTCTGACAACAATAAATGCCTTCAGCTCTGCACAATTAAGCCCAAATATACTGTAGGACTCAGTCTATTAAGGCCCAATGTCTTCCTGTCATGTCATTGTGATGCAGGACTACTAACCACAGCCGTCAGGTGCTGGTGGTTTCTCAAGGCACTAGTAAACCTAGACACACTGACATTCCAGCTGTTCAAGTTTATCAAGCGGCAGTTAAGCAAGCCTCCCTAAAAAACAGTATATTGTGCCGTTGTGTGTGTGGGCTAAAGGGAGTTCAAAGCTGACCTGTTTTCTTTTTTGGATGGCACAGTAAAACGCTTGTAGATTGAAAGAGTCGATTCATGTCTATATCTGCCTTTGTCTGGGCTTTATACGTAACGTAACAATGGGTCTGAATACTTTCGGAAGGCACTGTACCTCTCTCTGTGCTGTGGTACTGTAGTTTCTGTGCGCTGACATCTCGGGTGGGTACAGAGCATATCAATCTGTCCTCTATCCTGAGACAGACAGCAATCACACAGAGGACCGTTTCTCTGTCTCTCTCCTAACCATCTTTTTGTCACTCGCCAGAACTCCAGATGGTGCAAGTCTATACATCACAGCATAATGCGCTTTTATTTTACAGACCCTTGTCTTGTTTGACAAGATGTGTGGGGCATTTGTGGGGGACTGTCACAGAAGTACATTCAGTCCTGGCCCAAATCTATGGACTCTCCAGTAGAGAGTCCCTCTCTGTGTCTGTGACCCCATCTTAAAGTGAGTGGGCACAAAAAGTATCATTGTGCCTTTTAGTATCACTGTAACAAGACATAAACTGGCTGTGAAATGGGATTTCATTACAGTTTTTCTCAATTGCTAAAACACTAAAACACATTGGCTGGACAACGTTCTCAGTTGCCTGGACTCATTTAGCTAATTATGCAGTCTGTTGTGAATACCTTAAACCATTTCACATGGTAAAACACAATTTGCAGATCTCACTTAGACTTTTCAGCAAAACTCTTAACACATTCTCATTCTCAAAACACATTCTGCACTCTAATGCACATGTCATCCATACTGGTAAACACAAGTGGCAACAAATACAAATAGAGAACACGTCATTGATTGAACACAACCACTCAAAATTGATTTAACCTGTTTCAAATTATGCGACACAACCAATATAAGCCCGTTTAGAGAGAAAACAGGTTGTTGAAGGTGGGAAGGAGAAAGTCTGAGAATGGACAGAAGAAACAATGTGAGAGGACGAGGACGAGTGCGTATGTGAGGTGGGCGACGAGGAGGAAGAGGAGGAGGAGGGCAAGAAAGAGGAAGAGGAGGACAAAGAGGAAGAGGAAGACGAAGAGTGGAAATATCTGATGAAATTCGAGCAACAGTTATAGACCATGTTCTTGTCCATGGACTGACAATGAGGGAAGCAGGACTTAGAGTGCAACCTAATTTGAGCCGATTTTCTGTGTCCACCATAGTAAGGACATTTATTTTTGTAATTGCAAATTTACTGTACTACACTATATGCAGCTGTTTCAATAGACCTTTGTAAAGTTAATCACTGTATGTATTGTACTGCATGAACATGTTTTGTAACTTCACAACTACTTTTTGTAGAATTGCAAGGCTGCCACATGCAGGTGGGAGGACAGCTATATTCACTCGGGAGCAAGAGGCCGTTATAGTTGGCATGGTCCTTCAAGATAATGCAATACGACTCAGAGAAATCCAGGAACGAGTGATACAAGACAACACACACTTCCAGGGAATCGACAGTGTGAGCATTTCCACAATTGACCGTGTCCTCCATCGTAACAGGATGCGAATGAAACAGGTATACAGAGTACCTTTTGAGCGCAACTCACCAAGGGTGAACGAACTGCGAGCTCAGTATGTGCAAGTAAGTGTACATTCAGAAACATTTACTGTAATCCAGATTGTCTACAGTACTAAAACATACTATGTGAATGACATTACTCTTCAGTACATACAATGTATGTGAATCAGAAGCCTAATTGTACTCTACAGTATAGCACTGTCTCTGTACGACTTACAAAATCCTACATGAAGTATATTGTATTTCTACACAGACAATATTTGATTTGGAATCCTTGGACAGGCTCCATGAGTTCATCTTTGTCGATGAAGCAGGCTTCAATCTAACAAAGAGGAGAAGGAGAGGCCGAAACATGATTGGACAGCGGACCATTGTTGAAGTCCCTGGTCAACGAGGTGGCAATGTCACAATCTGTGCTGCTATCAGCAACCATGGTGTTCTACATCACCATGTTACACTCGGGCCATATAACACCCAGCACCTTCTAAGATTTATTGCCAATCTAAGAGATATTTTATTTGAGCAGCATGTTCAAGAGCAGCAGGGTCAAGAGCTAAATGAGAATCCCATTCTCACCTATGTGATTGTGTGGGACAACATCGGTTTCCACCGAGCAGCTCAGGTAAGGGAATGGTTTAACATCAATGGGCAGTTTATGAACTTGTACCTCCCTCCATACTCGCCTTTCCTGAATCCGATTGAGGAGTTTTTCTCCTCTTGGAGATGGAAAGTGTATGATGGACAACCCTACACCAGAGTAAATCTGCTGCAAGCCATGGATTTAGCCTGTGGTGATATAGGTGAGGAATCATGTCAGGGCTGGATACGGCACACAAGAGGCTTCTTCCCCCGTTGCCTCAGGAGGGACAATATTGCTTGTGATGTCGACGAAGTGCTCTGGCCTGACCCAGCCCAAAGACAAGAAGAAGCACATTGATCACATGTTTACTCCTTTGATTTTTCTCCCTTTTAGTATTGTATACTGTAGTACTGTGCTGTATACTGTACAATGGACAAATTGTATGGCCCTGAACATTGTGCTTTCCATTTATTAACAGTACTGACTGCTCAATAGATTTTGACTGTTTGCAGGTTCATAGCAACAAAGAACAAGAATTACAGTATCACAGAGACAAAGCTACTATGACAGAACATGTTTTCGTTCATCAAAAGACAATGACGGAAAAATATATGAATTATTTTTTTAGATTAAAAATTCTCCCTGAGAATTGTATGTTTTGAACAATGTGTTTTCTATTTTTCAGTGTATTGTTTACTGACTGCTTGAAAGTGTATATCATTTTGATCACTTTGATTTTTGAACACAGGTAAAACTGTTTTGAGGCGAATGTTTCATTTTGCGAGAGGAGTCAGAGGTTATGTAAATAGTGCTTGAAGGTGAGGTTTTGTGTTTAATTTTTTCAGCAAGGTCTCAGAAATGGTGTTTTAGCAATTGAGAAAAACTGTAACTTAACTCTCTCCATTCTGCAATGCAAATAGTGGTGTAGAGAGAGAGAGAGAGAGAGAGAGAGAGAGAGAGAGAGAGAGAGAGAGAGAGAGAGAATATGCAACAAAGAACAAAAGCCACCATAACTGATAAGAATGAAGGGACTGTGAATGACTCTTCCTGGAATTCCCTTTACACTGAGCTCCTTTATGTCCTGATATGATTACATACATTGCTACTTCAGACATTCTCTTTCTTGTTCCATAAATGACAAGAATGCATTTGTCCATTCATTACTAGTGAGATTATAAAGGCATCACATCCTGCATGACATTAAACCACAAGAACAATAGATCATACCTATAAATAAAGGCTACTACTTACATGTTGGAAACGTTCTTGCATTTAATTTAGCCAATATAGGCCTATATTTGAAAAAAGATGGGACACATAGATATGGAGGAGCCTAAGAAGATGAGGAGGGCACAAAAGGGGTATAAAAGGGGCATAAGGAAGGGGGGGGGGCAAAAAGCGACCCAAGATGAGAGAAATATGTGGAAGCGTGAGAGAGTGTCGAGGGACAGAACTTGGCATGCCTGGCAGCGTTTCTCTGTGGATGCATTTTTCGTGGAAAGACCGCATGACCTCTTTATTCAACAATAATGGAGTTTCCATTGAAAATGGCTCCAGCCATTTTTTTTGTCAGCCTTGGGCTTCCATCCTCCACCCTTCCAAAAAAAGGGCCAATCTTATCTGTCTCGTTGCCAAGAATGAGATTTGGGTCCACGGTAAGAATGTAACAGAAACAAAGTAGGACACCTCTGCCAAAGCGATCAACACAGACTGTGTGATATGATATTGAAAGATACAGTACAGAACATACATAGACGTATAGCCGCAGAGGCCTACATCTACTATAGACAACATGGAGAGAAACAGGGAGGGCATGGCAGCCAGGTGGCTTTAGTCCCACCTCTTTCCTTTCTACTGTCATGAAAGAATATGCCAGAATATGAATATGAATATAAGAATATGAATATGAGAATATGCCATCTCATTAGAGAGAGAGAAAGTGTTCCAAAAAAAGGTCCAGTTGCCAGGACCACAAATACAAATTCCATCTTGACACCATTGACCTAGAGCACACAAAAAAACTATACATACCTCGGCCTAAACATCCACGCCACAGGTAACTTGTTGGGGTGGCAGGTAGCCAAGTGGTTAGAGCGTTGGGCCTGTAACCAAAAGGTTGCCAGATCGAATCCCTGAGCTGACAAGGTAAGAATCTGTGGTTCTACCCCTGAACAAGGCAGTTATTAACCTGCTGTTCCTAGGCCTTCATTGTAAATTAGTTTGTACTTCTTCCACAAAGCTGTTAATGATCTGAGAGACAAGGGAAAAAGGAATGTAAAATTTCACATACAGCACCAGTCAAAAGTTTAGACACCTACTCAATCCAGGGTTTTTCTTTATTTTTACTATTTTCTACATTGTAGAATAATAGTGAAGACATCAAAACCAAGACCAAGAAAACCAAGACATCAAAACCAAGAAATAACACATGTCGTCACCAAAAAAGTGTTAAACAAATCAAAACACATTTTAGACTTACGATTCTTCAAAGTAGCCACCTTGATGACAGCTGAGGAATGCTTTTCCAACAGTCTTGAAGGAGTTCCCACATATGCTGAGCTCTTGTTGGCTGCTTTTCCTTCACTCTGTGGTTCGACTCATCCCAAACCATCTAAATTTGGTTGAGGTCAGGTGATTGTGGAGGCCAGGTCATCTGATGCAGCACTCCATCACTATCCTTGGTCAAATAGCCCTTACATAGCCTGTAGGTGTGTTTTGGGCCATTGTCCTGTTGAAAAACAAATGATAGTCCCACGAAGCGCAAACTAGAATGCTATTTGGCCCTAAACAGAGAGTACACAGTGACAGAATACCACACTCAGTGAGCATAGCCTTGCTATTGAGAAATCCACCTCAGGCAGACCTGGCTCTAAAGATAAGACAGGCTATGTGCACACTTCCCACAAAATGAGGTGGAAACTGAGCTGCACTTCCTAACCCCCTGCCAAATGTATGACCATATTAGAGACACATATTTCCCTCAGATTACACAGATCCACAAAAAATTTGAAAACAAACCCAATTTTGATAAACTCCCATAACTATTGGGCGAAATACCACAGTGTGCCATCACAGCAGCAAGATTACTGACCTGTTGCCACAAGTGAAGAACAAACCCTATTTTAAATACAACCCATATTTGTTTATTTCTCTTTTGTACTGTAAATATTTGCACATCATGTGACATTTGAAAAGTATTTATTCCTTTGGAACTTTTGTGAGTAGAATGTTTACTATTAATTTTTATTGTTTTTTAAAACTTTTGTTGATTATCTTCTTCCGTTGCTTCGGCAATGTTAACATATGTTTCCCATGCCAATAAAGCCCTTCAATTGAAATTGAATTGAGAGAGAGAGAGACGGACTGCAGAGTTCAGACAGAGAGAGTCCCCAGCGATAGGCTCCACTCCCCTCACTACTCTCCTCAGATGGAGTGGATGTTGCCGGGAAGGTCACTTTGACAAAGGCGACCTCTGAGATGGCCCTCTGCACCACAGGCTGTGCAGATGGAAGTGTGGCCGGTGATGATTTGTCCATGCTGGGTCCGTCCTCACACACAGATGTTTTAGTGACCTCATTCTCACAGAATTCCTATTCTGCTTATCCATGTGATTAAGTTAACTCGGTTGTACATATTTCAAGCAATGAAAACCAAGAACCCGAATCTGATATTTGGATTAAGAACTCAATGTGTAAATATTGGTTTAATAAATCTGATGCATTACATGTATCATATGTCTTGAACCCGAACCCGGGGTCTTAAACCAAAATAAATTTTTAAAAACATCCCCAGCTCCAGCCCTGGTCCCAGGCCCAGCATCACATTACACAGGATTTACTGTCAGGCTTCTACGTTCCCCATTAGAATCGCATTCTTGTCGCTCCACACCAGTTGCTGCTGCTGCTGCTGGCACTAGTGCCATCCACTCCGATAGACTCTGTAACTTATCAAAAGCCCTATTAGTGGCAGCATGCATATCGTTATTACACGGTACGTCATAAATATAACACACAAACCCTGTTGCAGCCTGCAGTAGTCTATGCAAACTGGCCACTGTCTATATATTGCCTGGTGTTACGATTGTGCTGTCCTGTGGGAGAAAAGGTTGTCTCCACATTCCAGGGGGATAAAAAAAAACATACAGTAGGCAGTATCCATCGCCGTGGAAACATGTGGATTATTCAGCCCGTCACACTGCAGTTCCTTATCCCATAATGACACCTGTCACTGGGTTTGACTTGCATGTTTTTGTCTCCACTTACAGCCTACTAATTCACAGGCTGACATGTCTTGTTGTCAGTGCAGTGGGAGCCAAACTCGTTGGCCTCCATTAATTAATTGCAATTCAATAAAACAAGACCATTTTTTCAGGCTGAAGTGTACAGGGCACATATGCTGCAGAACTGACAAGGCAGGCACTTCTTCTCTGACCATTGTTTTATCAAAAACAGAGCATTTCGAAGATGTAATTCGGATGATTTATGATCTTGTGTTATTCCCATGCCCTGTAATCTGGTCTGAAGAAATTCAGCATGACCCCTAGGGCCCTCATGAACTTCTACCGATGCACCATTGAGAGCATGTCATGCACAAAGTAGATGTCCCAACCGACTTGCCAAACTATAGTTTGTCAACAAGAAATTTGTGGAGTGGTGGAAAAACAAGTTTCAATGACTCCAACCTAAGTGTAAACTTCCGACTTTGATTGTATCTATATACTGGATTCTTGGCTAATATATCTACAGCTGTATTCTTAGTATATATTTTCTGTGTATATACACATAGACTGCATTTGGATTACTGTTACAGTGTTATGTGGGTTGCTAACTGGATTCGTTCTGACATTTATTGATTTCTTGATAGGGTTGAACCAGTCATATACAACTAAAGGGAAAACACCCAGCTGGAGTGTGTTCCTGCTCGACAGGGAGGAGCCCTGCAGTCTCTCTTTACATTGTGGGTACAGTTTCCTTTGGCTTTTTGCAGTGGATCTGGTCTTATTTCCTCTGCGAGCCACAGAAGGAGAAACAGACACACCCCTGTGATAACACAGCTAAAGTGTCCTGCTGGAAATACAATAATACCTACTTATTTTGTCGAGCATGTTTGCGCGGGTGTCCTGAATGTCTGTCTGCAGCGTCCCTCTTTCCGCCTCTCTGGTGTCCATGTCTCAACGCAGAGGGGAGATGGACGAGGGTGTTTTCCTTCTACAAATCAACACGTGAGTTTGTCATTAATCACCCTGCATGGATTTAACTGTTACACTGACGTTCCTCTGTGGCTGGAAGCTATCTCCAGTGTGTTTTTCCTGTCAGTTATAAGAAATGGGCGTCCTCTTCCTTATTTGGGCCATGGGGCCTTCTGGGATAGCTGCTGCTCACCTAGGACTTTACATCTCTCTTGGCCAGGGAAACTGGGACTAATGCCAAACAGAGACTAGTACTGTTCCTTGTCCTTCAGGCTGATCCAATTGAGAGCAGGTATATATATATATATATTCAGTCTGATAGTGCTAGGATGTTCGATACAGTAGAAGTGGTAACCTTTGCTGTGGCTTATCAGTATATTTACAATCAGCACACTCTGAGTTAACAGGATTTAAGTTGGCATTGTGTAAAAGCCTAAAAAGGAAAGAGGATTTGCCTTAATGACACGTACCTGCTTCAAGGTAATTTCAGTAGAAGAATCACTTGAACTTCCTTACACTGATAGAGAAATATACCCTACTGAGATGTTCTCATTAGTAACCCCTCCTCCTCCTGTTCTCCTCTCTTCTCCTCTCCTCCTCCTCTGTTCTTTCTCTTTCCTCCCTCCAAAGCTCTGATTATTTCCAAAAGATTCAATTATCCTCTGTGATCTCAGAGCTACACAGTATTTCTGCGAGGGAACAGAGCCGAAATAATATGGTTTTATGTCACACTCTATTGTGTGCACAAATGCATGTAATCTCTTTAAACTTGTGTCATAAACAGAATTACCAAGGCCGTCCACACTACCATGACAGGATTGTTTTATAGAGACAAAAGGTATCCTCGAAAACCCTTTCATGCACGCCTAATAAGGGGAATGACACATTTTTTATAGACCTAATCAATTCCATTTACTTAAGAGGACTTTGCAACTCTTCACTGAACACGCTAATAAACATGTCCATTTGAATAGCGCCCACCACCTTAAGCATACAGCAGTATCTCTGTAACCCCAACTTATCAGTCCTCCTCCACTCCTTCAGCTCACCCGCTATCTATCTGTGTTGCCATGGGATACATGGGAGTCAAGATCGACAAAAGCATACATGGCCCACACAGAGTATGTTGTAGGAGAACAGAGTTTATTAATACATAATCCCCTGGTCCGTAGTGTATATGACAAAAACAATACTCCCACCGTAGGCAGATGTGTGTGAAAGCACATGGGAAGGCACAGGCAGCCCCAGGTGCACAACCAGTCCCCCCTCCCTCCCTCCCCCCTTCGTACCTCACACATCAACCCTTGGGACTGAGTGTGGGACCAGTGGCAGTGCTGATGGGGAAAACAGAGGTTTGAAAACCAGTGAGGCGTTGTTCCTCTAGGGGGCCGTTCCAGCAAGTGATGCGAGACTGAGCCGGTTCACACCTGCAGCACTGGCACTGGCAGACAGGAAATGTCAGAGCTTTGTGGTGGGCCACTCTGTTATCAAATAGAGCAAGTGCCATGGGGCATAAACATACACAAACAAAGGCATTTCATCCTCATTACACAGGGCTGGTGACTTTCCAAATGACTAATTGGCAATGAATCAATAGTAATCAAGCACTTGATGTTAATGATTGGCTTGTAGTCTGTTAGTGTAGCTTGTTTAGTCTCTAGACATGTGTAGTCTCTAGGCATGTGTAGTCTCCAGGCATGTGTAGTCTCTAGACGTGTAGTCTCTAGACATGTGTAGTCTCCAGACATGTGTAGTCTCCAGGCATGTGTAGTCTCTAGACGTGTAGTCTCTAGACATGTGTAGTCTCCAGACATGTGTAGTCTCTAGACGTGTGTAGTCTCCAGACATGTGTAGTCTCCAGACATGTGTAGTCTCTAGACATGTGTAGTCTCTAGACATGTGTAGTCTCCAGACATGTGTAGTCTCTAGACATGTGTAGTCTCTAGACATGTGTAGTCTCCAGACATGTGTAGTGTCTAGACATGTGTAGTCTCTAGGCATGTGTAGTCTCTAGGCATGTGTGTGTCTTTGTAATTTACTAGGCAATGATAATCACTAGAATCATTACTGCTATGCTTTATTCTATCATGATCTCACTGTGTTAAAATTGTCATATAGAATCATTCTATTTGTCTCTATTATATGAAGCAAGGCCACTAGCGGTGCCTGGCTGATGGCTCTAGCCTGTTTTCTGCTGGTAATCGCCTGCTCACTTCCAATAACCCCCTGCTGGTCTCCCAGGGATACGCCTGCCATATTAGGGATGATGAGGCAGTGGCAGATGGGCACGCTCGCTCTGTGTGCCCGCTCTCGTCATCGCTGTCATGGACGGGTGAGGCTTGGCATCGTTATCGGCTAAGTGGCTTCTTCTTCTTCGGGTGTACGAGGAAACCTCTCCGTTAGAGGGGGGGAGGGGGTAGAGAAATCACCCGGCAGTTCAGGTAATGACTGCCCATGTTCTGCCACACTACACACCTCAGGGCCTCTGGGACCTGCAGGATGATACCTCTGTGTCTAGGCTGTCATGACTCACGCAGACACACACAACACACTTCACGTAGGGCACTTGACGACAGGGATCTTTCGGGGGGGTAAAGGGGTTGTATGGTTTCAGGGTATGTAAAGGTCTTGTTGTCTGAAGTCAGGCACATTACTTCAATAGTGAAGAAATGAATTATGGAATTCAATCCATTGATAGTGCCGCATTTGAGGACACATTACTGTGCGACATATCAACTCACACAGAGAAAGTCTGGGGACATGGGCAATTATCACAAATTACAGGACTGGACGCTCTAATAGGCCCTGGTGCTTATCTGGATCGCAGGTGTGTAATTGTCGATAAGCCATTTCAGTATGGCCAAGCTTCAAAGACAAACATTTACCTAAAGTCCATGAGTCCATGAGTCCACCCATGAGATGGGTGACAATATGCTGTATTTGCAGCTTACTGTTATTACATTCAAAATAACATGGTAATATCTACAGCATTATTCTACCACTGTTGTAGCCAGGCAACACAGCTCCATCTCCACAGTGGGGTAGAGAAAAGGAACATCCGAGAGGAACTACGTTAATCAATCAGTATTACATCAACACCAGGACAGCTTCGTCTATTCAACGCCTCTTCCTTCCATCACTATAAGAGGATTATCTCGTCTACTTCCTGTTTCCCTTATCGGCAGGTGTCTTGGCCTTGCTTTATCTTGGCACATCACAGGGTGTCCAACAGAGGCTTAAGGATTAAGATGAAATGCTTCTCTATATGCAGGCGGACTAGATTGTGTATACATATCTTAATTAACCAAGATAAAGCATGGCTGTGCTTGTTTAAATCCACTGCCTATTATGGATGACCAGATCACAGACTCACGATGTGTGTGTGAAGACGACCACACAATTACAATTTGTCTGGGCTCAGTCAATTTCTGTGCTCATCCTTGGCATTACTGTTACCAGTGGGTGTAAATTAAATTACTCTGAGATTCCATCATTATTTAATTACTCAGCCTTAGTGTTTAATATAGCGTCACACCGCACTGTCTAAAGAGGAAAGAAGATATTGATCTACATCCAAGCTTCAAACATCTAATATTGGCAAAATGGAATAAAAATAGATATTCTGCACATGAAATGGCACTGTTCACTAGCAGTTCTGCTCACTTTCAAATCAGACTTCTGCAGCTGCCTGAAAATCATTTATTTAAATAAATTCAAATTGTTATCAGTTATCAAAACATTTGTAATAGTACCTATGGTGGATGATGTCTTACCATTGCATTGAAATTAAATGGAATCGCTTCAATGGAATCATTGAAGGCACCCAGGCTGTGACTGTTACAGTTTTTTCCAACTGCTTACACACACAATCTTTTCATGGCACACGATTTTTGAAACCTCTCACTCAAAGTGCAAAACTACACACCAAATATCCAAAACCATGAGCTATTTCTCAGCATTTGACTCAGTTGTCAATTGCATAAAACACTTTTTTCAAAACACTACACACAATTCTCTACCTAAAACACAAAAATCTAACAGGAAGTGACTTGCTTTCCTTTTCTAAACACAACCAATCAAAATGCTACACTTATTCACCAGGTCACTCACATGTGCAAACACTAATAGCCTAGTATAGGCCTATAAATAGGTCAAAGGTCAGATGACCTGTTTTGAACAATAGATGCCAACAATAGACAGAGAGCAAGAGGAGTAGGAGGGAGAGGAAGAGGAAGAAGAGGACGAGGGCAAAGAAGAGAAGGAAGGAGAGCCATCTCTGATGAGATTAGGGTAACAGGTATGCAACTATCTAATGACTATTTTAGCATTACAGTAATGTACTGTAAAATACGTATGACTGCATAGTATTGCATAAACATTTGTAACTCTAAGCCATCGATTTACTGCACTGCATTGAATGAATGAGGTTGGTTATCATGCTGTACTACATTGTTTTGTACATTGTTTACAGTTCCTATGCTGAACACATACTGTGTTTGAATTCTGTACAGAGTGGAAAGGCAAAGACATCATGGAGGACGAGGACGCTTGTTTACAGATGTACAAGAGACTGCAATTATAAATATGGTTTTGGCCAATAATGCAATTAGGATTCATATTTAACAACATCAATGCTGTAAGCCTGTCGACCACAAAACGCATCCTCCAACGGCACCGAGTGACGATGAAACAACTTTACAAGGTGCCATTTGAGAGAAACTCTGACAGAGTCAAGGATATGCGACATGACTTTGTAGAGGTATGTATGTACTTCCAGTACTTCAGACATAAATTATTTACTCATCTGTATATCCTTTTGTCTGTTACAGGGAGTATTGGAGCTGGGTGCCCATGTAATTATGTGGATGAGGTTGGCTTCAACCTCACCAAAATCAGGCACCGCGGAAGAAATGTAATAGGACAGCGTGGGGGTAATATAACAATCTGTGCTGCCATCACTCAAAACGGGGTCCTCCATCACAATGCCACACTGGGTCCGTACATCACCGGCCATAGGCTCACTTTTCTGGATGCAATTTACACAATGATTGTCCCTGATCCAGATCAGGAGCCTGCTAGATTTGTGGTTTTATGGGACAATGTTAGTTTTCACCGGGCTGTTCAGGTCCAAAACTGGTTTGCCACCCATCCACAATTTGTAGTTTTGTACCTACCCCCATATTCACCTTTTCTAAATCCCATAGAGGAATTATTCTCTGCCTGGAGCTGGAAAGTGTATGATCGCCAACCCTATGCCCGCATGCCGCTTCTCCAGGCAATGGAGGACGAATGTGGAGACATAGAGGTTGCCTCTGTCCAAGGTTGGATACGCCATGCTAGGAGATACTTCCCTCGATGTTTGGCAAGAGAAAACTTATGTGATGTGTACGAAGTATTGTGGCCAGACCCAGGCCGGAGGAGAGATGAAGCGTAGCTTAGCACTGGTGACTGCCCCCTACCAATTCCTGGACTGCCCCCTCCCCCTGGGACCCCACACACACAATTGTGTTCTTTACTGTATTCTAAAGAATATACTTTTGGTGTACATATGTTTATGGTTTTGTTGTATGCTACTGTATACAACAGTAATGTTTGGCCTAATAAATCTTTTCTGTTTCTACATTGCATTGGTGTTTACAGTGTACTTGTTACCCCTCTCAGCAGATGACTTTCACTGTAGAACATTGTATTGAAATGTAGATATAAGCCTATGAAAGACCAAAGAGCTTTAGATGTAGAACAGTGTTTACATGGTAGATCCAAAAATGTACTATTATGAAAGCAGTGTTTGCCATTTGATGCAAATGCGTCATTCCGACATGTGTTTATGGCATTTTGAATGCAGTGTTACATTTTGAAGGCATTTTGTGTGCCGTTTTGGGAATTGTGTGTAGACTTTTGGAAAAAAAGGAGACAGTTTTGAAAACGTGTGTAAGCACTTGGGGAAAAAAACTGTAATGCATCTTTGTCCCTTCCACTAGAATGAATTGCCTTTCATTGTCACTTTTCGAGGCTGTTAAATTCTCCCATGAATGAAAGAGAATGTGTGTTCAAGCCATTACTGTGACTTAAAATGTGATGACTCAAATCCTTTCTACCTTCCAAACTAAAGCCTTGTTTGTTACGGTACTTCCTCAAGCAGGGGAGGAGGGAAAATAACTTGGCTGGGAGACAATGAAGCGATTAAATGTGACCAACGGCCAAGATGAGTTTTACTTGACCAAAACCAAAGGTGACCTCAGGGATATTAGGAATCTTGGCATATTTTATACTGTAAAGGTTTGAGCTCTTCCCTTTCCTCTCCATTCCCTATGGGCTTGTATTGTGTGTGTGTGTGTGTGTGGGCGCGTGTGTGAGAGTGTAAGTACGTGTGTTTCTTGGCTGCCTGTGGAGATGTATTCCCTCTGAAACAGTGCATAAGCTCACTGAGAACAGCGAGGCATTTCTTCAAGAAAAGTTTTTGTTTTTTGACTCAATCAAAGTTGCTAAGCTCCCATTATCGGTTCGCTGAGTCTTTCTCCATCTGCATCCCTCCTCTTCCTCTGTTTCCTAGTCTGAACCATGCCTAAGGGTGTTGACGTGCTCTTCTTTGCCAGGATAGTAAATAAAAGAGAACTTGTACCATCTAGAGGGGCTGCATTCCAGATCGCATTAGCACATGTGGCTGTTACGTAACGACATTCCGGCATTAAACGTTTCTTAGTCACCTCTCACCAAGTCGCTTAACCTCCAGCACAAGCAGAGTTAAATGTTAGATACAGTAAAAGGATAATTGGCTCAAATTAGGGCTCAGGAGATAATCTGGTCACAACGGATTTTTTTGGAGGAGATGGTTTTGTTGAACTTGACCCCTGACCTCTGAGGATATGTTCCACTACAGCTTGCTCTGCTACATCCCGTCAGGTCACGTCACATCCGACTCTACTGAGGGAACATACTCTACTACCACTATCACAGAAACTCCTGCATTATTCAGTACATTGAGCATGATTTATGTATCTCCAAATGACATCTGCTGAGAAATGTCAACCGTCCCTCTGTTCACACAGAGTCTTATAAGTGTGATCTTATTATATTTGCAAAGATACAGGTAATATGGTCTGATTCAACAAGAAGGAGAAAGGCTACATCGTTTCTCGAACATAATGAAAATGATGACTGTCAAGGAAAAATACTTTGGATAGGGATGGAAAAAACTATAGCTGCGTGATTATTTTCTATGGTTACTCTGTCCTCCGGATGTACACACAGGGATGTCCATGAAAAGTTCAACAAACACCAGATCAAGTAGATTTCAGGGACAAATACATGCCTCCTGAAATACAGCTGTCGTTGGCCAGCTTAAGTTTAACAAGCACGCAGAAACGAGTGTCATTTTGAGAACAGGAGCACGCCCCAGCGTCCGCCAGCCCAGAACAGCCTGACTTTCAGAGAGACAGTTCATTAGCTTAATATCTACAGACATCTGTTTAAAGGGCCCGCCATTTACTATGTGTTACCTAATCACAATGTTCCCTGGGGAAATCATCCGGAGGAGGAAGCTAGACAGCATCTAACATCAGCATCCACGAGCCACCTCTATCATCGCTCCAATTAGACAACTTATGAAAAGGAGGCAGCTGCTGCTACTGGCATTCTTGTTATTGTTAGGAGTGGCCATAGCATGTGGCAAATGTAATGTGCTTCTTCTGCAACTTCACCATCCACACTTGACTTACTGTATATGGCATGTAATTGTAACTGCCTCTGGTTCTACCACTGATACTGTATTAAGCTGGTTAAGCTGAATGAGTGAGTTCCCCCTCAAGGGCAACGCAATTCTACGACTGTCTGGTACAACATCAAAACCAATGAAGGATATCCGTCCCTGAGCGCTTCTGTTGTTACAGGAGTGTAAGTTACAGATATGAACACCAGTCAATGTTATTCACTTGAAATGAATCCGTGATAATGAGTGAAGACATACTTAAACAACCGGACAGAGATTAGCAACAGATGTTTGTGTGAACTTTAGACATAAAATTAAGGCCATTGTAAAGTTCCGTAAGAGATATAGATATTTAACAGTGCAAAAATGAATTGGAATGAAACAAAGACATTCTGAAAGCCCGCTGTGAATTGTAAAAAATAGAATAAGAATAAGAATAATAAAAATACATTTTATGACAAATCCAGGTGCTTTTAAATCTCAGCAGACAGTCGGTGGGAGTGTTAAAGCCATTAGAATCCCATGTACCAGCAGAACTCTGATGGTTCGGACAAAAAAATAAAAATTCCACTCTTTGAATCCAGAATCTCCCTAGGCATGTTTCGGCTGTTGGCAGTTAGACATAGAACATGACCCCTGAAATCTTAACGTTACAGCATACAATAACATTCTAGACAATTCGGTGCTTCCCACTGTGGTAACAGTTTGTGGAAGGCCCTTTCGATATTCAGCATGACAATACCCCAGTGGAAAATGTGAGGTCCATACAGAAATGGTTTGCTGAGATTGGTGTGGAAGAACTTGACTGACCTAAACAGAGCCCTGACCTCAACCCCACCGAACACCTTTGGGATGAATGGGAACGCCGACTGTGAGCCAGGCCTAATCGCCCAACATCAGTGCCCGACCTCACTCATGGCTGAATGGAATCAAGTCCTCACAGCATTGTTCCAACATCTAGTGGAAAGCCTTCCCAGAGGAGTGGAGGCTGTTATAACAGCAAAGGGGGACCAGCTCCATACTAATGTCTATGATTTTGGAATGAGATGTTTGATGTGTCCACATACTTTTGGTCATGTAGTGCATTTTGTAATTGATACGATACAGAGTTAATGCCTGACTTTTTTCCTCTGTCCTTTATAAGAAATATACCCTAATTCTTAATCCCTTTCGCACACAACAGGTGGGAAAGGCTTTAGTTTTATTCATCACATCCAGAAGGGGCACAGCCCCTAGCTTCTCCAGGAAGGGGCTTTAACCAGGCTAACTCACATCATAAATCCTATAGACCTTCAGGGCTCCCATCCAAGGAAAACTCCTCCAGCATACATGATGTGGACGCAGCCCACAGCCCGGGGAGAGATGTTGAAGATGACAGGCTAACCATGGACCTTTTCATTTTGATTTATTTGGAATGTTGGGTGGAACATGTGGAAGTGACTTCGGATTATATGATACATGATGAATACTCAAACTACTCATGGGAGAAAGAGAATGGTTATAACAAGTAATCACATTTTATGCATGGCCATGTCCATAACTTTGGTGTTTTTGAATGTTCTGGACCACTTTTTTCCGTACTTTCACATTCCAGGCCGTGAAATAACATGTTCTCTCAGCCAGAGAGCATACAGTGGGGCAAAAAGTATTTAGTCAGCCACCAATTGTGCCAGTTCTCCCACTTAAAAAGATGAGAGAGGCCTGTAATTTTCATAATAGAAAAAAAATCCAGAAAATCACATTTTTTATTGAATTTATTTGAATTTATTTGTAAATGATGGTGGAAAATAAGTATTTGGTCAATAACAAAAGTTTATCTCAATACTTTGTTATATACCCTTTGTTGGCAATGACAGAGGTCAAATGTTTTCTGTAAGTCTTCACAAGGTTTTCACACACTGTTGCTGGTATTTTGGCCCATTCTTCCATGCAGATCTCCTCTAGAGCAGTGATGTTTTGGGGCTGTTGCTGGCCAACACAGACTTTCAACTCCCTCCAAAGATTTTCTATGGGGTTGAGATCTGGAGACTGGCTAGGCCACTCCAGGACCTTGAAAAGCTTCTTACGAAGCCACTTCTTCATTGCCCGGGCGGTGTGTTTGGGATCATTGTCATGCTGAAAGACCCAGCCACGTTTCATCTTCAATGCCCTTGCTGATGGGAGGAGGTTTTCACTCAAAATCTCACGATACATGGCCCCATTCATTCTTTCCTTTACACGGATCAGTCCTCCTGGTCCCTTTGCAGAAAAACAGCCCCAAAGCATGATGTTTCCACCCCCATGCTTCACAGTAGGTATGGTGTTCTTTGGATGCAACTCAGCATTCTTTGTCCTCCAAACACGGCGAGTTGAGTTTTTACCAAAAAGTTATATTTTGGTTTCATCTGACCATATCACATTCTCCCAATCTTCTTCTGGATCATCCAAATGCTCTCTAGCAAACTTCAGATGGGCCTGGACATGTACTGGCTTAAGCAGGGGGACACGTCGGGCACTGCAGGATTTGAGTCCCTGGCAGCGTAGTGTGTTACTGATGGTAGGCTTTGTTACTTTGGTCCCAGCTCTCTGCAGGTCATTCACTAGGTCCCCCCGTGTGGTTCTGGGATTTTTGCTCACCGTTCTTGTGATCATTTTGACCCCACGGGGTGAGATCTTGCGTGGAGCCCCAGATCGAGGGAGATTATCAGTGGTCTTGTATGTCTTCCATTTCCTAATAATTGCTCCCACAGTTGATTTCTTCAAACCAAGCTGCGTACCTATTGCAGATTCAGTCTTCCCAGCCTGGTGCAGGTCTACAATTTTGTTTCTGGTGTCCTTTGACAGCTCTTTGGTCTTGGCCATAGTGGAGTTTGGAGTATGACTGTTTGAGGTTGTGGACAGGTGTCTTTTATACTGATAGCAAGTTCAAACAGGTGCCATTAATACAGGTAACGAGTGGAGGACAGAGGAGCCTCTTAAAGAAGAAGTTACAGGTCTGTGAGAGCCAGAAATCTTGCTTGTTTGTAGGTGACAAAATACTTATTTTCCACCTTAATTTGCAAATAAATTCATAAAAAATCCTACAATGTGCTTTTCTGGATTTTTTTTCTCATTTTGTCTGTCATAGTTGAAGTGTACCTATGATGGAAATTACAGGCCTCTCTCATCTTTTTAAGTGGGAGAACTTGCACAATTGGTGGCTGACTAAATACTTTTTCCCCCACTGTAAGTACTGTCAATAACTAAATTTGTTAAGATGAGCTTTTCATTACATAGGCTAAAAGAAACATAGACATAGAAGCTATTTGTCCAAAACGGGATAATTCACAGATTGCTAAATGAGAATCTCTAGCGGTGATTGTTCTTCCTGTGTAGGAGTCAGCATGGCAGTGAAATGAATGTAGCCATTTACTGAGATGACTGGAATAGCCATAAAAGGTTTGACATGTTATTGTGAATTCTGTGACGATGGCCATCCCTTACAGACGTCATCTCATTCTTATTAGAGGCCTATTGTGTGGTGTCTCAGAGAAACCATTAGTGGTTGGCCGGGGTCAGCCGGTGCAGTTAGAAAACGCACGGTTCACTGACTCCAAACAGCACTACAGGATTTCGACCATGCTCTGCCAAAGTTAATCTTCCCTCAGAACAAAATTCGATTCCCCATCACTCTGTAGTTGCAGTGTTCTCTCTTTGAAAGAAGAGAATGGCTTGGATGTGTGCTGGCTCTTTTGAGGCACAGAGGAGAATACTAGAGGTGTTGTTTGAAATGATCTACATTTGTTTTCAGAGACAGAGAGGGACACATATCAAGATTCCAAATGATACCCCCTACACACACAATTTGACCAGTGGGCCCCTAAAGAGAACTGAAGTTTGGACACACTTTAACAAATGCTCTGGGTGGCCTTCCAAATGCATTGTAATGGCACTAGTACGAACTACACTGAGTATACAAAACATTAAGAACACTGCCATTTTCATGACATGATCAGGTGAATCCAGGTGAAAGCTATGATCCCTTATTAAATCCACTTCAATCAGTGTAGATGAAGGCTAGGAGACAGGTTAAAGAAGGATTTGTCTTGAGACAATTAAGACATGTATTGCGAATGTGTACCTTTGAACGGGGTATGGTCGTAGGTTCCAGGCGCACCGGTTTGTGTCAAGAACTGCAACTGCAATGCTCCCATGTGTATCAAGAAATGGTCCACCACCCAAAGGACATCCAGCCAACTTGACACAACTGCGGAAAGCATTGGAGTCAACATTGGCCAGCATCCCCGTGGAACGCTTTCGACACCTTGTAGAGTCCATGCCCCGACAAACTGAGGCTGTTCTGAAGGAAGAAGGGGGTAGGGGTGCCACTCAATATGTTTTGTACACTCAGTGTACATCTTCTCAGGCATTTGAAAGAGTCATGCACTAACAATGGCACCTCTTGATGTAACGTTGTTTTATCGTGCTTAATTATCTTTAATATAACATACTTTTTTTTTTACAAAGTATTTGAGGACATTTTAAACCAGCAGATTGTGTGATCCACAGGGAAGAGGACTGCTCATATCCATGTGTTTCTCTAAGTAAGACTAAAAAGCAAACAAATTTTGTCGAAAGTCCATGTATGCAAAAATCTATTTCATTATTCAAAACCTCATTAACGGGAGGCTTAGTTCTTTAAAGGGAAAAAGTCTGCATTTCTAGTCAAAGCCGTCCCCAAAGGAAATTACTATATTTCTTGGTTTATTCTACTTTCAAAACGTGAGTGGTTTAATGGGAAAGGAATTGCAGTGCCTTTTAACAGCTGTCCAATTAAAGCATTCAGGTCGCTTCAAAGTGACAGATCTTAGCGGTGATAAATCACCACATCGCACAGATCTGGATGGAAGACGAAATCGTTTCAGAGGTTTGTCTTACGAGGCCTATTTGCTTTTGCATGAGGCTTGCCATAGAGTCAGAGGATCCCCAACTCCCCTCCTCCAACTGAGTGGCCCATCCACCACAGTACAGGAAGTGAGTGTTGTCTGTGGGGAAAGCTGGAATGCAGGAAGAAAAATAAAACGCCAACTTGAAAAGCACATACCAAGACAACTGAGAGAAAAATGTAGGGGAAACACTGCCAAAATTATATTTTTTCTGGGCAGAGGGTATAAAAGGGGCTAATCTTTTGGGTAATACCACCACCCCCTACTCAGCTGGAAAGGAATGTGTCCTTTCACAACTTGAAATTAGGGGTTGGCTGGCATGGAATCAATAGGGAAGAAGTGGTGGGGTGGGGGTGGGGGGGTGGGGTGGGGTGGGTTGGCCAGCCTTGAACTGGGGAAGACTGAGAACCTCGACACTTCAGCTCTGTGAATAAAATCTGGTGCAAGTCCAGTCAGCTAAATGGGTTGACAAAAAACTAAGTCTTGCTTGTCCAAGGAAATTGATTTCAAATGAACCAATCAAAACACTTGTTCTTCTTTGATGTTAGAAAATTCAGATTCAGAAAATGTGTCTAATTCAGAGAGAGACACTTCAAGTGTAATTACATTCTCAAAATACATTCATTCTTGTAATCTTACAAACAGTGGGTATTATGTGGTGTTCATTAATTCATCCGTTACATTGTATTTTGATCTGTTTAGCACCAATGGGAATTTCCAACTACTGAAGGTTGAAAACCTGATTGAATTGAAGTGGAGTGCCTCACTATGCAATCTAAATAGTCTGTCAATCAGCTCTATCAGACCAGGCAATCGATATATGATATTCTACATTAAATGGAATTAAGATGGAAAACTGTAGACTACAGTACCTCTGAGGTTATCCACCTTTATTTCTTTAAAGTCACTTCCAGTTGATCAAATTACAAAGCGTTCTGCAGATAGTGATTATTACCAATCATATCTCAACATTAAGAGTAGCTGTTACTGTCATCACCATATAGTTGACCACATGAACGAACAGTGTAATTGTCAATATTTTCTTATGACACTGTGGATACAGCATCAATAAATGACCAATGTGGCCCGGGCCATGAAGTTATTTATATACCATAACTCAATTATTTAGTGTTATATCCCACCAGAAGGCCACTACTCATATAGAATTACAACTTGAGAGGAAGTGCATCAATTTAGGTTTAACAACCAGAATTTCATGGCTTCTCAAATCCATTTAACTGATTACAGTAGGGAACATGCCTGCCTGTTGCATGGCGTAACCTGGCAACCCAGTAGCCACGTGCTGGCAGAGAGGGGGCAGAGGGGCGGGTGGTGGAAAAACCTCTACCCTTGTGCTCCTCCACTCGTCCCCATGCCTTAATTGGATGGTGTAATTACAGCCCCGCATCCTGATGTGAAGCAGACATGCACAGTGAGCTTTTAATAGGCCCTGCTAAAAAAGCCAGGAGGAACAGCTCAATTCAGTCCAGGCTGCTGAATGTGCAGGAAATACCCACCACAATTCTCCATAAACATCACACTGCCACCCCTGGTACCAGGAGAGAATGTTTGAAAGACGCTTCTCTCCTGCTGAACTCCTCTTACTCCGGCAGTGAGGTAACAAAAGGTCGGGTCAGGGGCGAAGACGACACTTGGGCATCTCCCATTAGCATAGACTAGAGGTCTGTCTACGTGCTGATTGTGCACAAATGTTGCTCAGGAACTTTAGAAAGCCTGCTCTTTCAATGGAATGCACTGAATTAACTTGCAAGCAGCAACTTCAGCTTTTTTGAGAAACCCATTTGTTTGGGACATATGTAGGAACTTCATTTGAGCCAGTTGGCTATAGCAGCCAAATAAACATGCAGCAACAGGAAATGTGAATTATTATGTGGATTCTAATTAATGGACATTCTGCGTAGGGGTTGCTACCTTTTTCGTTAGGGCAAATCAAGTCTGCATTTTTTTAAAGTGGAAATTTCAAACGTTAGAAGCCTTTTTAAACCTTGAATTTGCATTTTCTTTTGTACAGGAAAATTCCTACATCAACAGGATGATCAAATTAAAATACAGCATCGGTAATGATCCAGAAGGAAACTCTTGGCCAGTTGTGAGGAGCTAAGTGGACAGGAAAACAGAAATTGAATTGGCTGAATCCTATTTGCATTTTCCCTCTATCATCCTTAATAGCACAGTGGTTGGAATCATGGGCATAAACTATGATTATTTTGTGTCCATTTCCAGAGGAAAACTTGCTTCATAATTACAGAGGTAGAAGCATTCAAGTTTCCTTTAGCATTTTGCCTGATGAGTCATGTTACCTCACTATTACTATGAATAGAGAACATAGAAATTAACATTATTTCTGTCTAGATGTGGTCATTTTGAGGGTTTAAAATCTCTGAAACTCGATTATGTCATTGGCATAAAATGCCACAAAATATACAGTAGTTTATGAGCACTGGCAAGACATAGATTTCATAAATAGAAGATTTTTTCTGAAGTGTTAAATAGACAAGGGAATCATGCCTGGAGTATCATCTGTAAAGAATCCAGTGCATCTCGAGTGTAGTCATCAGCAGGGGCTATACGAAGCCATATGAGCAAGTCAGACTGGCATACATTGACTCCTCCTGACAAAGCCACAGCTATGCAGACATACTTTCCCTTTCCCAGCCCACAAAGGCCATGTTAACAGCAACTGGCAGAACAATAACACCTAGCAAAAATACAAAAATCTAGACCGGAGACAAGGTCACGACCAGCTAGAACAACCCATCGCTTGTGTGTGGATACGAGTTGCATGATTTCGTGTCGAGTGTACGGTCCATGATATGTATGGTGTGTGTGAGTGTGCTTGAACATCATGCGTCCAGACAATACCTCTATTGTAGTAATCTGTGCCAGAGGGAGGGCCATGGATGCCTTCTCGATGCTTATCTCATGTGTGGGCCGAGGCTGTGACTGGAACGTGTCGCACGGAGAGAGAGAGAGCAGGCTGAGAGGCTGATAAATGATCTATCAGTACAGTGCCTCAGAAAATAACATGCCATCTGCATGCCAGTGGGAGGGCAGGCACAGAGAGTGTACAAGGGAAGGCCTCATATTGTAGTGTTACTGTTACTGTACAGACGTAGGATCTTAATTTGAGCCAGCAGGAAAATAATCCTGCAGCAACAGGAAATGTGAATTATTATCTGGATTATAATTAATGGACATTTTTGCAGGGGTTGATACATTTTTATTTAGGGCAAATTAAGCCTTTTTAAAACTAAAATACCCTACAAGTTTGCATTTCTCAGCAACAAAAGTGTGATCAAATTAAGATCCTACATCTGTAGGCTCTAGAGGTTGGAAGAGTTCACACACCTGACACATTCTACCGTCCAGGGTCAATGGTGGAGCAAGGAGATTAGAAGAATGCAGAGGAACGTCCTGCATAGCATACTACACTCACTGATTAGAAATGTGATCAAAAAATCATGATCATCAGTCATTCTTATCAAATATACATTTGGATGAAATATGTTAACATGGTAAAGCTCCTTCAACCGTAAAATGAACACCAAAAACAATAAATCAAAGTGTGCTTAAGCATGTGTTCTTTTCTTAGAAGTGTTTACTTAGCTGATATCAAATACAATCATTGAATCATTGCTATTGTTGTCTGGAAGCCAGATAAAAACGTATTTACTTCCCTTTTCCCCTTAACAAACAATATTTAACAACTAACACTACTTTGGTGTCTCGTAATAAAGACATTTTGCGGGGTAATTCTCACCCTTCGATGCAACACGTGGCAACCTGTGACATCACCAACACTTCATCCCATACCACCCTCCCCCTGACCTTAAGGGGGTCCTCTGCATTCATCGACCAATGGGCTGTCAACCCTCATTGCCCAGCCTGATGAGAGTACGGAGCTATAATCAGGGCTGTCATCTTCGGGAGACGTAGTTAGACATGCATGACTGGGCCTCTATGGCCAGCCTCTACACGCTGGAGCTCAAGCCTCAGTAACAACTGCTGCTCCTCTATTTGACCTCATGATCCCAGGCCCCAGGAGCGCTAAGCACATTAGCATGGCCATGCCAAAACCGCTGGCTCACTCCTGGCCGCTAACAGCCTCCAACCCCCAGCCTCCACCGCCAGCCTCCAGCACACAGCCTCTAGCCTACAGAATGAAAAGCATTTGCGTATGGGGACTAACTGCGCGCAGGCATATTAACAGGCAGAGCGAGAGACACTTGAGGGAGTAGTAAGAGAGAATATACCCTGCTGAAAAAAAATCAGCATAGACCAGAATAGGCTGGTGACTAGTTCTGGTTTTGCTGGTGACCAGCCTTCGCTATGTTTTGGAAACTGGTGACGAGCCTTCACTTTGTTTTGGTAACGGGTGACGAACCTTCACTTTATTTTGGAAACTGGTGACGAGCCTTCACTGTGTTTTGCTGGTCACCAGCATCATCAGCTTGACCAGCTAGTCGGCCAACCTAACCAGCTGGAGTAGACCATGCTGGTCAGACCAGCTTGACCAGTTAGACCATGCTGGTCAACCAGCATAACCAGCTAGACCATGCTGGTCAGACCAGCTTGACCAGCTAGACCATGCTGTACAGACCAGCTTGACCAGCATCCGACCAGCACTGACCAGAATTGACCAGCTTGAAATGTATTCTGGTCTGTGCTTTTTTCAGCAGGGCAAAGGGACTTGTGAAGTGATGCTGGGCGTTTTTATGGACAGTAGCAGTCAGACGTCTCTGAGGAAAAACACTGTATTTTTGGAGAGCTAGTGAAATGCAGGGGTACTTATTGTAACTGGCAGGCGATTGAACATTAAAAACATCTTCAGGATTGGTGGGTCCCCTGCAGGATGGTTGAGATAACGTAAGCTAATGCGATTAGCATGAGGTTGTAAGTAACAAGAACATTTCCCAGGACATAGACATATCTGATATTGGCAGAAAGCTTACATTCTTGTTAATCTAACTGCACTGTCCAATTTACAGTAGCTATTACAGTGAAATAATACCACGTTATTATTTGAGGAGTGCAGAGTTTTGAACATGAAAAGTTATTAATAAACATATTAGGCACATTTGGGCAGTCTTGATAAAACATTTTGAACAGAAATGCAATGGTTCATTGGATCAGTCCAAAACTTTGCACATAACACTGCAAAAGTATCAGTTTTAGACTGATATAATCACATCACCTGATAACTGATGTGTTCTGGCACAAAAATGTTTGCGGTGCATCACCCAGGTGGGTGCTACACGTTGATGGTGGATGAGGTGAGTTTCCCCCTACGATGTTAAGCGCTTTGAGTACCTCAGTTGGTAGAAAAGCCCTATATGAATCCAATCATCATCATTGCACCTTGGCTGGAATCATACATAATGGCCTTTTTTATTATTTTTTATTTAAAAAACAAATTTGCTCCCAATTGTTAGTAATTACTATCTTGTCTCATCGCTACAACTCCCGTACGGACTCGGGAGAGACGAAGGTTGAAAGCCATGCGTCCTCCGAAACACAACCCAACCAAGCCGCACTGCTTCTTAACACAGCGCGTATCCAACCCGGAAACCAGCCGCACCAATGTGTCGGAGGAAACACCGTGCACCTGGCTACCTTGGTTAGCGCACACTGCGCCCAGCCTGCCACAGGAGTCGCTGGTGCGTGATGAGACAAGGATATCCCTACCGGCCAAACCATCCCTAACCCGGGCGATGCTAGGCCAATTGTGCGTCGCCCCACGGACCTCCCGGTTGCGGACATTATGGCCTTTCTCTTGCATTTCAAAGATGCTGGTACAAAAATAATAAAGAAAAACGGTTGTTTTTTTCTTTGTATTATCTTTTACCAGATCTAATGTGTTTTATTCTCCTACATTCCTTTCACATTTCCAGAAATTTCAAAGTGTTTCCTTTCAAATGGTACCAAGAATATTCATATCCTTGCTTCAGGTCCTGAGCCACAGGCAGTTTGATTTGGGTATGTCATTTTATGCGAAAATTTTGGGGAAAAAAAGAGTCAGATCCTTAAGAGGTTTTAACATTTCAATAGTGCAGTGGCAGCCTTTCTTCTTCTGCAGGGAATTCATATAACAACAGAGCAGAGGAGAGAGTTAAGACTTGTCTGATTCATAGGGCTTCCTTCTGCTTGGTTTATTTAAAGCCAACCTGATAATCATAGGTCATGCTTGTAAGGTGGCACTGGCAGGCCCCTGAATCAGTGCACTGTTTCATAATACAATGATGATTGTCATTTATTTTCTTATGAGATCATTTTTCTTGAGGTGAGCAATCGGTAAAAAAAAATATATCTTTTGCAAATAGGAAATTTGAAAGAACATGTCTTATTTATTTTTATGCAACGGGTCTATTCCTGAATGCTGATGGGTTAAAAGCGAATTCCAGCCGGTGTCAATGGAAAAAAGGTCAAACGAAACAAAGTGCTAAGAGTTTGCAGTCTTATATGTCTTAGTATGAATACATGAATACATTCATGAATACATTCATTTTCTGCAAGCAAGCTTCCAGAAAATTGGAACGGAAATGGCGCCACACCAAACTGGAAGTCTTCCGACTAGCTTGGAAAGACAGTACCGTGCAGTACCGTAGAGCCCTTACTGCTGCTGGATCATCCTATTTTTCTAACTTAATTGAGGAAAATAAGAACAATCCGAAATTCCTTTTTGATACTGTCGCAAAGCTAACTAAAAAGCAGCATTCCCAAAGAGAGGATGACTTTCACTTTAGCAGTGATAAATTCATGAACTTCTTTGAGGAAAAGATTATGATTATTAGAAAGCAAATTACGGACTCCTCTTTAAATCTGCGTATTCCTTCAAAGCTCAGTTGTCCTGAGTCTGCACAACTCTCCCAGGACCTAGGATCAAGAGAGACGCTCAAGTGTTTTAGTACTATATCTCTTGACACAATGATGAAAATAATCATGGCCTCTAAACCTTCAAGCTGCATACTGGACCCTATTCCAACTAAACTACTGAAAGAGCTGCTTCCTGTGCTTGGCCCTCCTATGTTGAACATAATAAACGGCTCTCTATCCACCGGATGTGTACCAAACTCACTAAAAGTGGCAGTAATAAAGCCTCTCTTAAAAAAGCCAAACCTTGACCCAGAAAATCTAAAAAACAATCGGCCTATATCGAATCTTCCATTCCTCTCAAAAATTTTAGAAAAGGCTGTTGCGCAGCAACTTACTGCCTTCCTGAAGACAAACAATGTATACGAAATGCTTCAGTCTGGTTTTAGACCCCATCATAGCACTGAGACGGCACTTGTGAAGGTGGTAAATTACATTTTAATGGCATCGGACCGAGGCTCTGCATCTGTCCTCGTGCTCCTAGACCTTAGTGCTGCTTTTGATACCATCGATCACCACATTCTTTTGGAGAGATTGGAAACCCAAATTGGTCTACACGGACAAGTTCTGGCCTGGTTTAGATCTTATCTGTCGGAAAGATATCAGTTTGTCTCTGTGAATGGTTTGTCCTCTGATAAATCAACTGTAAATTTCGGTGTTCCTCAAGGTTCCGTTTTGGGACCACTATTGTTTTCACTATATATTTTACCTCTTGGGGATGTTATTCGAAAACATAATGTTAACTTTCACTGCTATGTGGATGACACACAGCTGTACATTTCAATGAAACATGGTGAAGCCCCAAAATTGCCCTTGCTAGAAGCATGTGTTTCAGACATAAGGAAGTGGATGGCTGCAAACTTTCTACTTTTAAACTCGGACAAAACAGAGATGCTTGTTCTAGGTCCCAAGAAACAAAGAGATCTTCTGTTGAATCTGACAATTAATCTTAATGGTTGTACAGTCGTCTCAAATAAAACTGTGAAGGACCTCGGCGTTACTCTGGACCCTGATCTCTCTTTTGAAGAACATATCAAGACCATTTCAAGGACAGCTTTTTTCCATCTACGTAACATTGCAAAAATCAGAAACTTTCTGTCCAAAAATGATGCAGAAAAATGTATCCATGCTTTTGTCACTTCTAGGTTAGACTACTGCAATGCTCTACTTTCCCGGCTACCCGGATAAAGCACTAAATAAACTTCAGTTGGTGCTAAATACGGCTGCTAGAATCCTGACTAGAACCAAAAAATTTGATCATATTACTCCAGTGCTAGCCTCTCTACACTGGCTTCCTGTCAAATCAAGGGCTGATTTCAAGGTTTTACTGCTAACCTACAAAGCATTACATGGGCTTGCTCCTACCTATCTCTCTGATTTGGTCCTGCCGTACATACCTACACGTACGCTATGGTCACAAGACGCAGGCCTCCTAATTGTCCCTAGAATTTCTAAGCAAACAGCTGGAGGCAGGGCTTTCTCCTATAGAGCTCCATTTTTATGGAACGGTCTGCCTACCCATGTCAGAGACGCAAACTCGGTCTCAACCTTTAAGTCCTTACTGAAGACTTATCTCTTCAGTGGGTCATATGATTGAGTGTAGTCTGGCCCAGGAGTGGGAAGGTGAACGGAAAGGCTCCGGAGCAACGAACCGCCCTTGCTGTCTCTGCCTGGCCGGTTCCCCTCTTCCCACTGGGATTCTCTGCCTCTAACCCTATTACAGGGGCTGAGTCACTGGCATACTGGGGCTCTCTCATGCCGTCCCTGGAAGGGGTGCGTCACCTGAGTGGGTTGATTCACTGATGTGGTCATCCTGTCTGGGTTGGCGCCCCCCCTTGGGTTGTGCCATGGCGGAGATCTTTGTGGGCTATACTCAGCCTTGTCTCAGGATGGTAAGTTGGTGGTTGAAGATATCCTTCTAGTGGTGTGGGGGCTGTGCTTTGGCAAAGTGGGTGGGGTTATATCCTTCCTGTCTGCCCCTGTCTGGGGGTGTCCTCGGATGGGGCCACAGTGTCTCCTGACCCCTCCTGTCTCAGCCTCCAGTATTTATGCTGCAGTAGTTAATGTGTCGGGGGGCTAGGGTCAGTTTGTTATATCTGGAGTACCTCTCCTGTCCTATTCGGTGTCCTGTGTGAATCTAAGTGTGCGTTCTCTAATTCTCTCTTTCTCTCTCTCTCTCTCTCTCGGAGGACCTGAGCCCTAGGACCATGCCCCAGGACTACCTGACATGATGACTCCTTGCTGTCCCCAGTCCACCTGGCCGTGCTGCTGCTCCAGTTTCAACTGTTCTGCCTTATTATTATACGACCATGCTGGTCATTTATGAACATTTGAACATCTTGGCCATGTTCTGTTATAATCTCCACCCGGCACAGCCAGAAGAGGACTGGCCACCCCACATAGCCTGGTTCCTCTCTAGGTTTCTTCCTAGGTTTTGGCCTTTCTAGGGAGTTTTTCCTAGCCACCGTGCTTCTACACCTGCATTGCTTGCTGTTTGGGGTTTTAGGCTGGGTTTCTGTACAGCACTTTGAGATATCAGCTGATGTACGAAGGGCTATATAAATAAATTTGATTTGATTTGATTTTAATGAATTTAAATATGTCAATCATTATTTGAATATATTGGTAACCGTTGTATAAAAGTAATAATGCCCTCGAAGCCGGTGTTTGGAGGATATATTGACACAGTTTGCCGGCCCTCCCTTGCTAATATATCCTCCAAACACCGGCTTATCGGGCATTATCACTCAAGTGTGTGTGCATGTGACAAGCAACAATCAAGATCTTTCTACCTGTTTTCTACATTGATTGTTGACATGAGTAATTGATAGTTGTAAGGGCTTGACGCAAATATATGATGGCATGAACAGAACAGAAAGAGTGACAGTGACTGCTTATGTTTGAACACCAAGACACAGTAGGCCAACGATCCTTACTCAACTTGCTGTGCTTCAATACAGTAACTATGAAGGTGATTATGGTAGACACATACCAGGAAATAACTAAATTAGTTGTCTGATATTCGAAACATCTCGGCACATAAGTGAATTTATAAATATACTTTGGATTATTTTATTTATCTATTCTACTTCTGAAGGAATAGGCTACATCCAGCTACTAAGCCAAGCGAATCACTTTTTTCACTGGCGTTGAAAGACATTTCCTCTGTATCTTTCATGACTAGCGCCATAAATGTGTTTAGCTAACGTTACTCTTTAAGGAATAATTGGACAGAAAATGTGCAATAATCAAAACAGATGAGAATGAACATTAAGTATTGAGGTTTGTTGATAGTTTTGCAGTTCCCTTTTAGTCACCTCACAACCATGCTGTTTACTGGTAGTCCAAATCTGAAAACTGCCTAAATGGGCAATTTTAGAGGAAGCGCTTCTATTACAGTTCCCTTTTCTCGTTCCAATGCTTTTGTCTGGGTTCTGCAGGCAGTAAATAGCTTTGAGGGGTCAGACCTCACAGCCAGCCAGACTCACAATAACACTGATGTTGCTACACAGGTGGTAATTTCACCAATGCTTCAATAATTTCAGAACTCCCAGTGACAACAACAAGAGTTATGGCATTGCACTAAAACTCGGCAAGTGTTCGTACAGTTCTGTAGGTGAGAGAAGTTTGGAAAATACTTTTCTGTTCTTCCACTGTAAGTCTAACGGCAGGGGCAGACGGTGGGTTGGTCTCCAGCTTTGCTCCATACACCATAATGAGAGGTGATTACTCTGCATGACAAGTGAAAATGACGTCACAATGCCAGCACCGAGCGAGCACCCAGCCCATTTACTTTGGGCGAGGAGAGCGTTACCCAGTGATTCACGACCTCAGACAGATCTCATCCCACAACCCAGGACCACTTATCTCAGCACAGTTCATCAGGGAGACCCTATAAGTGATATATCACCAACAGTGCCTGAGAGTTATAGATGAGTAGGTACATAGCCAAGTTCCACTAGAACAGAGTACTAACATTCCGGCTGCTTCAACACTCGCACATAATATTATTGGCTCTGTCCCATATCATAACTTACATATTCTTTAGACAAACAGCAGAGTAGATTGTAGGTAGTTTCTGCCAACACTCTCTGTTTGTTCAACCCCGAACAGTAACAAATATCAATATCACAATTAACTGTATCGTTGAGTTAATAAAATAGCCTTACGCAGTTGGCCATCTGATAGTGTCTACTGTATATAAAAAATGTTTAAAAAAGGTATTATATTGGTTAGTGCAGCTGATTGCAACATCACTGTTTAAGATTTAAGTGCAAACCTTTAAAGGGCTTTGGGCTTATCCTTTTTGTTTAAATATTTTCAGAAACCATTCTTGGCCTCAGTTTCTGCAAGTATACCCATGACCAAGGGTGTTAAGAGCTTTCGTCTTAACCATCATGGCTGAGAGAGAAAAAGATCTGAAGCAACGTTCTCAAGATAAGTCTAGCGAAGCTAGCTAAACAAAACCAACTAAAAGGGTGTTTTGAGTGGGAAAATACCAATACGCACATTAAGTGAAAGTGAAATGGCAAAGGCAGCATTCATTTTGGTGTGTGTCTTAACCATTAGTTAACACATTAATTGTAATGCCATATAGTCCTTTCCCATAGTGGCAGTTATCGCATCTTTTCAACACAAACGCTGTTGGAGTGACTGAGTTGGCATATTTCAAACAAGATATTTTATTAAGTCGCCTATGCTAATCCTGTTGACATATCTTATGGTGTGACTCATGTATTTATCTTCTATTAAGCTCTATCAAGCCTGTGATTCTACATGACATGGTGTTCTTAACTGGAGACCTGAACTTCTACCTTTTATGTAAGGGTTGTCGTCGGGAGAAAGAGAGGACCAAGGTGCAGCGTGGTAAGTGTTCATAGCTTTTAATTAACTCAAGCGAACACTGAAACAAAACAATAAACGGTGACGTGAATATACAGAACCGAAACAGTACCGTGTGGACCAAACACTCACACGGAAAACAAACACCGACAAACCAAAAGTGAAACCCAGGCTACCTAAGTATGATTCTCAATCAGGGACAACAATTGACAGCTGCCTCTGATTGAGAACCATACTAGGCCGAACTAAAAAAACAACATAGAAAAACAAACATAGACTGCCCACCCCAACTCACGCCCTGACCGTACTAAAACAAAGACAAAAACAAAGGAACTAAGGTCAGAACGTGACATTTTAGCCTGACGCTACAAAAATATACTGTCTTTTCAGTCATGTGCAAACCTCTATTCAGACTAATGAGATGACACAATTAAAAAGTCATATATGATCAGTGAATGCACAATACTGTATGGGTCTAGAATGCTTAAGAAACCATACTGTTTGGAATGTGATGATTTTTGCTAGACTTTCAGTGAAAGCTGAGGCTGTTACGGTCATGGAATTTTGGATGACAGTAATTGGCCAGCCAACTGATCGCAGTCTCTTCGAATATAAAGAATCAAAAAACATTTTGACGTGCATTTTCTCCTTTCTTCCGCTTCGGACTGCATGTGCTGCCATAGAAAAAGAATGAATAGAATGGGTGTCCCCATTCAAGTCAATAATGGCATAATGGGTGGACTGGCAGCCATTGCGAGTGTACACATATGAGCAAAGCAGGAAGTAAAAGCATGAAGTGTACCCATCAATATGTGCTGTGATTTGTTGATTCAATTCAACTGACATTACCAACAATACATTCCATTGCAGGAGCCACATCAGTTAACATCATTTGAATGAACATTCTACATTACCATGGAAATGATTGCATCACAATTCCAGGCAGCCATTGCGAGTGGACCTGTCAGGGTTAAGTTTAGTTTATTAGGATCCCCATTAGGTATTGCACAACAAAAATACTATTTACACACTATTCACATACAAGTATTAATATTCTTAAATACAGTACAGTTAAAATAGATCTTTAGAAATAGGAGAGGCGCTGTGATACGAATATGTTTTTTAAAGCTAAACTTGCTTCTTGACTTGGCTCTATACATAACTCAGAAAAACAATACATCTGGTACTGTCAAGAAACCCATAGTGGCATAGAGGATTAGAGGGTTAGAGGATCCAAGCTAACCTGAGTAACAGTTTCTTTAGCTCTCATTCCACGCCCTGTCATTGCTAAAGAGACAAATATGAACATTCTATCATTAATGAACTCGAGGAGAACAGAAGAGTTGATCCAATCACAATGATTATCTAAATATTATAAAACTCCTGGGTCTAATCCTTAATGCTGATTGGTTAAAACTGCATTCCAGCTGTTGTCTATTTGACAAGTTAGAGCTCCCGAGTGGCGCAGGGGTCTGAAGCACTGCATCTCAGTGCTTGAGGCATCACTCCAAACACCCTGGTTCAATTCCAGGCTGTATCACAACTGGCTGTGATTGGGAGTCCCATAGGGCTGTGCACAATTGGCCCAGGTTTGGCTGGTGTAGGTTTGGCTGGTGTAGATGTTAAAATGCCTATTTACTCTGTAACACCAGGTAATTTATGAACTTGATCTCCAGTATAAAAAGACTCCAGACATTATCTCACATTTCTTTCAGACTAACATTTAGTTTTCAAAAGATTTGTATAAACCTTGCTGTCTGTCTTTCAGACATTTGCAGTATTGTTTCAATCTTAAAATTAGATCTCCAGCTGTCGCATAGTAATGAACTCGTCGGGAGTCATGATGAGACAGACAGGCAGGCAGCTTTTCTCAGCCATTTTAAATCATGAATCAGCATCATTTTTATGGATACAGTATATACAAAGAAATATCAATAGAAAACAGGTAAAACGCAATGAAGTGCAGCTAGTTTTCAGTCTTTCCAGCTTCAGTTTTAAGTTATTGTGTTGTTAGCTAGCTCCTTTGAACAACAGTGTCCTGACGAGAGAGCACATTTTAATAAAAGTTTTTAATGAAAATATGTCAATCATTGTTTGAATGTATTGGTAACCCGTTGTATAAAAGTGACAATGCCCTCAAAGCCGGTGTTTGGAGGATATAATGGCCCGGGTTTGCCGGCCCTCGACTTTCATCTCAGGCCTAACAACACCCGTGCCAATATTTCCTCCAAACTCCGGCTTCTCGGGCATTATCACTTAATTGGAACTCTTTTTTTTCTCTCTCCACAGAACACATTAGTATCCCGTTGCTAAGCAACCATTTTTTTGTTGGTCCAGACAAAACCAGTCTGACAAAAGTTGCTAACTCACTTCTAAATTCTCAAATGAAATACATACTGCAATTCCAACCACAAAAGCTTGTTGCTTTGATTTTAAGCCCCAAAATACAACTTGCCTAGCTCAATGGTCCCCAAACTGTGGTGCGTGCCCCTTTAGGAATTCAATCTGTCTTTGAACCTACTCTTGAATGTTGTAATAGTAGAATGTGCCACTTCGAAATTGGGTTGTGCATCATCAGTTTTGTCATGTCAGCCATTGCATACCTTAGAGAGCTATTTATAACTTGGCGGAAATGTCCAGACCAACTAGCCCATGTCAGCTAACATTTGTTTACCTAGGTTTTTTAGCCCATAGATTTTGTTGGAATGTTTGAGTCACTCAAATATCACATGAATAAACATTAGGCATGGCAAAAGGTATAGAATTGCATGGAATAACAAAAAAGCTGCTGTGTTGTTCAATGTACAGTTCATGTAACTCGGTCAACAATCCCAACCTATGGTTCGTAATGCTCCCACGTAGGAAAATAGCCTGTGAGACGAGCCCATTCTGTTAATTGTTTGCTTCAGCAAGGGGCAACTACGTTTCATCACGTTGTTAAGAGTCCAAGTTATCGCAAAAACGGACTCAACCGCAGAATGCCTGGATGTCCTGTCTAAAGTCCGTTAGTCAGCCCCCAAAATATATACAGTGCCTTGCGAAAGTATTTGGCCCCCTTGAACTTTGCGACCTTTTGCCACATTTCAGGCTTCAAACATAAAGATATAAAACTGTATTTTTTTGTGAAGAATCAACAACAAGTGGGACACAATCATGAAGTGGAACGACATTTATTGGATATTTCAAACTTTTTTAACAAATCAAAAACTGAAAAATTGGGCGTGCAAAATTATTCAGGCTTCAAACATAAAGATATAGGAGGACCCATGCCGTCTCCTGAGGGGGAATAGGTTTTGCTATGACCTCTTCATGACTGTCTTGGTGTGCTTGGATCATGTTGGTGATATGGACGCCAAGGAACTTGAAGCTCTCCACCTGCTCCACTACAGCCCCGTTGATGAGAATGGGGGCATGCTCAGCTCCTTTGTCTCGATCACGTTGAGGGAGAGGTTGTTGTCCTTGCACCACACGGTCAGGTCTCTGATCTCCTCCATCCAGGCTGTCTCAGCGTTGTCGGTGATCAGACACTGTTGTGTCATAAACAAACTTAATGATGGTGTTGGTCGTGCCTGGCCATGCAGTCATGTGTGAACAAGGAGTACAGGAGGGGACTGAGCACACACCACTGAGGGGCCCCCGTGTTGAGGATCAGCGTGTCGGATGTGTTGTTACCTACCCTCACCACCTGGGGACGGCCTGTCAGAAACTCCAGGATCTAGTTGCAGAGGGAGGTGTTAAGTCTCAGGGTCCTTAGATTAGTGATGAGCTTTGAGGGCACTGTGGTATTGAACACTGAGTTGAAGTCAATGAATAGCATTCTCATGTAGGTGTTCCTTTTGTCCAGATGGGAAAGGGCAGTGTGGAGTTCAATAGAGATTTCATTATCTGTGGATCTGTTGGTGCAGTGTGCAAATTTGATTGGGTCTAGGGTTTCTAGGATAATGGTGTTGGTGTGAGCCATGACCAGCCTTTCAAAGCATTCCCTGGCTACAGATGTGAGTGCTACAGGTCGGTAGTCATTTAGGCAGGTTACCTTAGTGTTCTTGGGCACAGGGACTATGGTGGTCTGCTTGAAACATGTTGGTATTACATACTTAGACAGGGAGAGGTTTGAAATGTCAGTGAAGACACTTGCCAGTTGGTCAGTGCATGCTCGGAGTACACGTCATGGTTATCTGCCTGGCCCAGCCGCCTTGTGAATGTTAACCTGTTTAAAGGTCTTACTCACATCGGCTCCGGAGAATGTGATCACACAGTAGTCTGGAACAGCTGATGCTCTCGTGAATGTTTCAGTGTTACTTTGCCTGTTTGATGGTTCGCCGGAGGGCATAGCGGGATTTCTTATAAGCTTCCGGGTTAGAGTCCCACTCCTTGAAATCGTCAGCTCTACCCTTTAGCTCAGTGCGAATGTTACCTGTAATCCATGGCTTCTGGTTGGGGTATGTACGTACAGTCACTGTGGGGACGACGTCCTCAATGCACTTATTAATAAAACCAGTGACTGATGTGGGGTACTCCTCAATGCCATCGGAAGAATCCCGGAACATATTCCAGTCTGTGCTAGCAAAACAGTCCTGTAGTTTAGCATCTGCTTAATCTGACCACTTTTTTATAGACCGAGTCACTGGTGCTTCCTGCTTTAATTTTTGCTTGTAAGGAGGAATCAGGAGGATAGAGTTATGGTCAGATTTGCCAAATTGAGGGCGAGGGAGAGCATTGTCTCCTTGTGTGGAGTAAGAGTGGTCTAGAATTTTTTTTCCCCTCTGGTTGCACATTTGACATGCTGATAGAAATCTACTGAAGCGACATCAGCACAGCTTCAGGAAAATGGTTTCCATGGCCAAGCAGCCGCACACAAGCCTAAGATCACCATGTGCAATGCCAAGCGTTGGCGGGAGTGTTGAAAAGCTCGCCGCCATTGGACTCTGGAACAGTGGCAGCGCGTTCCCTCGAGGGATGAATCACGCTTCACCATCTGGCAGTCCGACAGATTATTCTGGGTTTGGCGGATGTCAGGAGAACACTACCTACCCGAATGCATAGTCCCACTTTAATATTTGGTGGATGAGGAATAATGGCCTGGGAATGCTTTTCATGCATTGAGCTAGGCCCCTTAGTTCCAGTGAAGGGAAATCTTAACGTTACAGCATACAATAACATTCTAGACGATTTTATGCTTCCAACTTTGTGGCAACAGTTTGGGGAAGGCCCTTTCCTGTTTCATTATGACAATGCCCCTGTGAAAAAAGCGAGGTCCATACAGAAATGGTTTGTTGAGATTGGTGTGGAAGAACTTGACTGGCCTGCATAGAGCCCTGACCTCAACCCCATTAAACACCTTTGGGATGAATTGGAACACATGACCGCCAGTCAGGCCCGACCTCACAAATGCTCTTGTGACTGAATGGAAGCAAGTCCCTGCAGCAATGTTCCAACATCTAGTGGAAAGACCTCCCAGAAGAGTGGAGGCTATTACAGCAGCAAAGGGGGGGACCAACGCCATATTAATGCTCAGTTATTTTATTTTCATGACACAGTTATACAGTAATTGTGACTGCCATAGTGACAGCATTAAGAATGATTCTAACGCTGCATGTGTTCATTCATTCAAGCTCTGCATAGTTCATTAAGTTGATTGTGCAGTAGTAAACAAAGCGGTAATAGGCAACATAATCATACAACACACCCGAGGCGATAATCAAATTGCTTTTAAATGAAGTCTACACATTTCAATAAATGTAATTTTGTCCGAACTAATTCTGTAATCCTTGCTGCAACTGAACAGCATTGCACCAAACTCTGTATCCCTTCAGTCACTGTCAGACATCATTATTTCAAATCCCATCATCATCATTAAATTCAGGAAAGCCACTCTGGACCTCTTAGCCTAAGGCGAGGGAAGCACTCTCTCTGCAAGCACCGCCATGGAATAGCAAAACACTACAGACATCCAGACATAAAACTAATGTTGTTAACTTCCCCAGAAATAATAGTTTGAAGCTGAAACCCCTGTTGGACAAAATGGATCAGGTTTAGTTGCTGTGTTCCAGAGCGGTCTTTATTATAGCACATCTCAGCTAATTACATGATCAATGAATCCCAGCCTGTTCCCTGCCACTTGGCTGTGAATGGAATGTCAATGGCTTTTTAAATGGCCCAGAGTGCTGGAGCAATGAGCTGTAAGGATAGATAGAGAGAGAGAGAGAGAGACAGACTGCTGGGAGTTTGAGTTTGAACACGTATAAGTTGTAAGACGGATGCTTGGATAAGTTTTGGGACATGCTTGTAATATTTGTTGTAGATCATTGCAAAGACAATAGCATGCTTGCCTACACTGATATTGAGCCAAGGTACATACAATGACAGTGAAATGTATTGTTTTTCAATATTGGTATTTGATATTTTATTAGGATCCCCATTAAAGCAGCACCTACTCTTCCTGGGGTCCACACGGAACATGACATAATACAGAACATTTACTAACCTGATAAAAACTAACACTAATTAAACCTATACATCAAGCCAAGACCTGACAGCAGAAGTACCCACTCCACACCTGGCTCCTGCAGATACTGAACACTAATTCTAGCAGAGAGGGAGGCTGGGTCCATGGGAAGAGTTCCGCAGGGCCAGACTCCTGCTTTCAACATTAACATGTCTCTGTCTCTGTCTGTCTGTCTGTCTGTCTGTCTGTCTGTCTGTCTGTCTGTCTGTCTGTCTGTCTGTCTGTCTGTCTGTCTGTCTGTCTGTCTGTCTGTCTGTCTCTGTCTGTCTGTCTGTCTGTCTGTCTGTCTGTCTGTCTGTCTGTCTGTCTGTCTGTCTGTCTGTCTGTCTGTCTGTCTGTCTGTCTGTCTGTCTGTCTGTCTGTCTGTCTGTCTGTCTGTCTGTCTGTATGTCCTCTTTATCTGCTCTGCTCTCTTTTCCCATACTATTAGGAAAAACAGCAGCTCCAATATCACTGTTAATTGGAGTGGCTTTAAATGGATGACATCATGACCTAGGCATCCTGGCACAGACTAAAAGAGCTGGGGTCGAATAGATACAGATAGTGTCCACTGGGATACCGCCCAGTTTTCCTCACTGCATGGTAATGGTAACCTACAAATCTATGTGACTAGGAATGAGTGTGTTTTTTCCCACCCTGATTTGGTCCATGACCCAGTAACCAACTGAGCGTCTTGGAGAAATGGGCTGCTAGCTGTAAATAGCTTAGGGAATTAGGTAGGCTATAGCATAGTGAGGATGGATAATTGGTAAAGTATGAATGCTACAGCACTTTTTGAAGATGAGTCAAGTATTTGGGTTACGATTCAAGTAAAGTGTTTTAAACTGGTGTGTCTGTGTGTGTATGTGCGTCCATTTGCTTGTGTGTGAAATCAACCTGTAAAGTTTTTATAACAGAGGTAACCCCACTCACTCCCAATAGAGGAGTCACTAAAACCAAATAATACTTGGCCCCTTTCACACACAACAACAAGGATGGAGGGACAAATCTGCTAACTCCAGAAGCCCTCAACAAACAAGAGACAAATGTAACTCTGATGTCGGGTGTTGCTGCAGCTGTCCTGTTCACCTTGCATCCCTCTGTGTGTCTGGGGCCTGGTGGAGATCACAAGAGGAAAATGGCAGGGTCCAAAGCAACCCTATTCACATCCATTCAGGATGAAGGACCAAATGCGTCCTCACATTCACACGGCCCCATTGAAGGCATTGTTAATGCAGAACAAAACTGCACAATGAAGTCATGACGACAGCAACCTGGATGTCAAGTACTGCTATTGTTTTATGGTTTTATGTGTCTAATCCTCCGGTGTGTGTGTGTGTGTGTGTGTGTGTGTGTGTGTGTGTGTGTGTGTGTGTGTATTAAATATCAAAGAATCAAAGAGAGGGAATGAAAGAAAGAGAGAGAGGAAGCATGTTTGCCTACTTGAACTGTTTGTATTATATCAAAAATAGTGTTTGAGGGTAAAATACTGCTACAGTCACAGGCCAATGGTTATGCGTTGTTAGTGGGGGGGGGGAAGCACAACCCAATGATGATAAACGCTTCAACACTTTCTTTGATATTCCAACAGGTGCAGAAATAATTCATGAATCACGCTGAAAATAACTCTCTGTTCAATGTTTGAATACAGCCTTCTGTGCAGTTAGGCTGTAATCCAATGTGACATGGCCCGATTTAGTTCCAAGTCATTCAGATGGAAAGAACTCGGGCAAAAACTAAACCAAACAATGACCTCATCTATACAGATCCTCTGCCTATTTAAGCCTGTTAATTTGAGCAGTGCCACTGGTCCCCTTTACACTAATACATGGACTACCTAAAAAATGAAAAACTCTACATACACAAAGAGGGGGGAGAGTAAGTTCAAAGGTTCCCAGCCACCTGGCATTGTTTGGTCTTCTGGACACCATCGACAGTGGCACCAAGGTTAGATAAACCTTTTCAGGGGGAAGTGAGAGGGCTGGCATGGAAGAACAGCAATCAAAGCAGCGTTTGTGAGGTGGACCAAGACCGGCATCCATCGACTTGGAAAACAACATCGGGGCAAGGAGGAGGCCACAGGCCAGCATTTTCCTGGGACTAAACAGCAGCACTAAGGAGACCAAGAACGATTGGACAAGTAGGGTTGGAGAGTTCCTGACCATAGAGGCATGCCGAGCTCAGCTCCAGGATATTGGTGTGAAGATAAGTAACTGTGGAACTAGGAAACTGCTGGCCAGGGAAGGATAAAGCAACGGCTGTCTAGTATCAGCTGCCTCCCAAGGTGGAGAATACAGAGAAAGACTAAACACACATCTCAGTGGTTGCCAACACAGCCCTGTGAATCAGAGGTCAATGGTTCAACCCCAGGCTGGGATCAGCTCAGCCCTAATATCAGTCTTCTATTACGATAGCAGGCCTCACAGCCAACACATGGATGGGAGCAGAGTGGAGGGGCTGGGGTTATTGTTATTACAATAAGGATCACAGGGCTAGCTGGAGAGCTGCTCCCTTTAATTGAGCTCACTGAGGCAATAGAGACATTTCTCAGGACCCATGCCAGCATGACTGTCAAAACCACAGCCAGTCAAGTCTTCCAGCTCTTACTTAAAAAGCACAGAGTTTCTTGGCCTCAGTTTCAACTCAACGCAAATGTCTTGGGTTAAAGTAGAGTTAGCGTGACTGTAAAGGAGAGACCCTATAGCTTCTTCTACTTAGCATAAATAGTGCTTGTGTGTCTCATCTGTCATCGCAAAAGGATGAGACAGATTCACAGCAACCTCTCAGCAATGAGTATTTGGAGTTAGAAGCTGAAGCTTAGTGTGAGCTGACACAGAGCTGGATGAAAGACTTCACAGGGAACACACTTCTATATGATTGAGACGATTTCTCTCTTGCAAACTATCTTTATCAGTGTTCCCACAGAGGCATATTGACGTACACCCCCTTTTGCCCTCAGATCAGCCTCAGTTCGTCGGGGGATGGACTCTACAAGGTGTCGAAAGCATCCCACAGTGATGCTGGCCCATGTTGACTCCAATGCTTTCCACAGTTGTGTCAAGTTGGCTGGATGTCTTTCGGGTGGTGGACCATTCTTGATACACACAGGGAACTGTTGAATGTGAAAAACGCAGCATCGTTGCAGTTCTTGACACACTTAAACCGATGCGCCAGGCAGCTAATACCATACCCCGTATAAAGGCACTTAAATATTTTGTCTTGCCCATTCACCCTCTGAATGGCACACATACACAATCCAGTTTGTTTAAACTCAAGATGACGGGTTTTTTGCATTGGATGCGTCTCAATCCACCGCTTCCACCGATGTCGCACTTCCACGTCTGCGGTGAAAGGTGACAGAGCGAGAGCAGTGTTTGTCAGACCATGAGACATCACGAAAATTGGTCTTCTCACAAAATCGTCTGTAGCGTCCGAACAGTTTGGGCAACACACTAATATGACTTGTGAGACTCTCACAAACCCGTACATGTCGGTTGTTTTGCTCTAGACCTCACAAGACTCATCCGAAGGTCACCTGGTACCAGTTGAAAAAATGTATGAAAGTATATATGGAGACTGTTAAGTGCCAAAAATAAGGGGTTAAAATACGTGTAAAGAAAAATACTAAAATGCTTCCTGAGCTTTCTTAAACCTCTCAGATATAAGACAGACACTTCAGAACAAACTTCCTTTTGATTTTTGGGGGGAACAATCTGTACATTATTCATTGTATTTGTTTGTGCTAATAGCAGAAAGGCCAAATACATTTTTTTCATCAAATAATAATTCAAAATGAAATATATATATATATAGCTAAGTAGACCCCCCCCCCAACCCCGGCTTAGACAGGTACCGAGAGAGAACAGTCTATGGCTTGGGTGACTGGCCTTTCTTTCACAACGGTCCTGGATGGCAGGGAGCTCGAGCCCCAGTGATGTACTGGTCCGTCCGCACCACCCTCTGTAGCGCCATGCGATCGAGGGTGGTGCTATTGCCATACCAAGTAGTAATGCAGCCAGTCAAGATGCTTTCAATGGTACAGCTGTTTTTAGCATTTTTTAGGACACTGCCAGGTCATTGTCGCCAGTGATCAGGTCTACCACTGTTGTCAGCAAACTTGATGATGGTGTTGGAGTTGTGCGTGGCCACACAGCCGTGGGTGAACAGTGAGTACAGGAGGGGGCTAAGAACACACCCCTGTGGGGCCCCCATGTTGAGGGTCACCATGGAAGAGGTGATGTTGCCTAACCTCACCAGCTGGGGTCAGCCCGTCAGAAGTCCAGGATCCAGTTGCAGAGGGAGGTGTTCAGTCCCAGGGTCTTAAGTTTGGTGATGAGCTTGGAGGGGACAATAGTATTGAATGCTGAGCTGTAGTCAATGAACAGCATTCTCACATAGGTGGGTAAGGGCAGTGTGAAGTGCGATTGAGATTGAGTCGTCTATGGATCTGTTGGGGCGGTAAGCAAATTGGAGTGGGTCTAGGGCAGGTATTCCCAAACTGTGGTATGCATTTTCAAACAGTCCATTTATATTTCCCAATGAGGCTAAACATTTGGGTGAGGTTTTTTTCTCGCCTGAGTAGCCTCGTTTCACTGCCAAAAGTAAAATCAAACCATCTAGGGTTCAGCGAAATAACAACACAATGTCAAATACAGTTAGCCTAGTCAAATAATTAACATCCAATCACATTTACCGTCCCTATCTCGCGGGAATTCCACTAATGGTCCATATGTAGCCAAACGTAGCCGCTGCTCATGTTGGTATCTGTACTGATGGCTCAAAAGCCATGACTGGGAGTCATAGTGGAGTGATAACGCGCAAGCAAGCAGTTGCTCCCGGCGCCACTTGGGTACACTGCAGCATCCACGAGAGGCTCTTGCTGCCAAGGGAATGCCTGACAGCTTGAAATACATTTTGGGCATTACAGTGAAAATGGTTAACTTTGTTAAAGCAAGACCCTTGAAGTCCCTTACTTTCTGCACTATGCAATAATATGGGCAGTGACCGTGTAACGCTTTTACAACATACAGAAGAGCGCTGGTTATCAAGGAGCAAAGTATTGACAGGTTTTTTTAAATTGAGAGACGAGCTTAAAGCTTTCTTTACTGACCATCATTTTCCCTTGTCTGGCCGCTTGCATGATGATGAGTTTCTCTGGCCTATCTGGGTGATGTTTTTTCTCGCCTGAATGATCTGAATCTAGGATTACAGGGACTCTCCGCAACTATATTCAATGTGCGGGACAAAATTGAGGCTATGATTAAGGAGTTGGAGCTCTTCTCTGTCTGCATTAACAAGGACAACACACGTCTTTCCATCATTGTATGATTTTTTGTGTGCAAATGACCTCAAGCTTGCGGACAATGTCAAATGTGAAATAGCGAAGCACCTGAGTGAGTTGGGTACGCAATTACGCAAGTACTTTCCCGAAACGGATGACACAAACAACTGGGTTCGTTATGCCTTTCATGCCCTGCCTCCAGTCCACTTGCCGGTATCTGAACAAGAGAGTCTCATCGAAATTGCAACAAGCGGTTCTGTGAAAATTTTATTGAATCAGAAGCCTGTGCCAGATTTCTGGATTGGGCTGCGCTCAGAGTATCCTGCCTTGGCAAATCACACTGTTAAGACACTGATGCCCTTTGCAACCACGTACCTACAGTTGAAGTCGGAGGTTTACATACACTCAGGTCATTAAAACTTGTTTTTCAACCACTCCACAAAATTCTTGTTAACAAACTATAGTTTTGCCAAGTCGGTTAGGACATCTACTTTGTGCATGACACAAGTAATTTTTCCAACAATTGTTTACAGACAGATTATTTCACTTAGAATTCACTGTATTACAATTCCAGTGGATCAGAAGTTTACATACGCTAAGTTGACTGTACCTTTAAACATCTTTGAAAATTCCAGAAAATGATGTCATGGCTTTAGAAGCTTCTGATAGGCTAATTGACATAATTTGAGTCAATTGGAGTTGTACCTGGGGATGTATTTCAAAGCCTACCTTCAAACTCAATTCTTCTTTGCTTGACATCATGGGACAATCAAAAGAAATCAGCCAAGACCTCAGAAAGAAAATTGTAGACCTCCACAAGTCTGGTTCATCATTGGGAGCAATTTCCAAATGCCTGAAGGTACTACGTTCATCTGTACAAACAATAGTGTGCAAGTATAAACACCATGGGACCACGCAGCCGTCATACCGCTCAGGAAGGAGATGCGTTCTGTCTCCTGGAGATGAGGGTACTTTTGTGCAAAAAGTGCAAATCAATCCCAGAAGAACAGCAAAGGACCTTGTGAAGATGCTGGAGGAACCAGGTACAAAAGTATCTATAGAGGCGAAAGAAACACACACCTATTTAGGCGAGGTGCTAGCTAGTGGACTAGAACACTTAAAAAAATAAAGGATGCCGCATACTCTAGGATCTCAGGTGCAAAAAAAATGTATGTCCAAATGTTTATGTCCAACGTTTCGACAGACAAGCTGTCTTCATCAGGGTATAGGAAACAGGTACAAAAGTATCTATATCCACAGTAAAACGAGTCCTATATCGACATACCATGAAAGGCCGCTCAGCAAGGAAGAAGCCAGACTAAGGTTTGCAACTGCACATGGGGACAATGACTGTAATTTTTGGAGAAATGTCCTCTGGTCTAATTAAACAAAAATAGAACTGTTTCGCCATAATAACCATCGTTGTGTTTGGAGGAAAAAGGGGGAGGCTTGCAAGCCGAAGAACACCATCCCAACCGTGAAGCACGGGGGTGGCAGCATCATGTTGTAGGTGTGCTTTGCTGCAGGAGGGACTGGTGCACTTCACAAAATAGATGGCATCATGAGGGACGAAAAGTATGTGGATATATTGAAGCAACATCTCAAGACATCAGTCAGGAAGTTAAAGCTTGGTCGCAAATGGGTCTTCCAAATGGACAATGACCTCAAGCATACTTCCAAAGTTGTGGCAAAATGGCTTAAGGACAACAAAGTCAAGGTATTGGAGTGGCCATCACAAAGCCCTGACCTCAATCCTATAAAACATTTGTGGGCAGAACTGAAAAAGCGTGTACAAACCTGACTCAGTTACACCAGCTCTGTCAGGAGGAATGGGACAAAATTCACCCAACTTATTGTGGGAAGCTTGTGGAAGGCTACCCAAAACATTTGACCCAAGTTAAACAATTTAAAGGCAATGCTACCAAATACTAATTGAGTGTATGTAAACTTCTGACCCACTGGGAATGTGATGAAAGAAATAAAATCTGAAATAAATCATTCTCTCTACTATTATTTTAACATTTCACATTCATAAAAAAAAGTGGTGATCCTAACTAACCTAAGACAGGGAATTTTTACTAGGATTAAATGTCAGGAATTGTGAAAAACTGAGTTTAAATGTATTTGGCTAAGGTGTATGTAAACTTCAGACTTCAATCCGAGTGGATTCTCGGCCCTCACTAAATACACGCACAGACTCTGTGTGGAAAATGATTTAAGAGTGAGACTCTTTCCAATACAACCCAACATTATGGAGTTCTGTGCATCCTTTCAAGCACACCCTTCTAATTAACCTGTGGTGAGTTATTCACAATTTTCGATGAACAATTAAGCTTTTATATGTAAGATGGTTAAAATGATTGATTGTTGTTATATTATTATTTGTTCCCTGGTCCTATAAGAGCTCTTTGTCACTTCCCACAAGCCGCGTTGTGACAAAAACTCACACTCATTCTTATGTTTAATAAATGTATCGTATAGTGTGTGTGTGTGGCAGGCTTACAATGATGGCAAAAAAAACAACATTTGAGAGTGAGCTGGCCGTGGTGCTAGAGGGGGTACACGCAGCTGGAGGTTGAAGGTTTTGAAGGTATGGGAATATAAAAAGTGGCATGAAGATTCACCTGCCTAAGGTTGTTTACCCCACCCCACTCACACAGTCAAGGGTGTTCATAGACTCACAATTCACAGAGTCTCAGTTTAGAGCTGTGACTCTGCTGTCGAGACAGATCCAATCCTCCCATTCCATGACAACCAGCATAGCGCCAAACGACTCCCGCTATGACTCCAGAAAGTCACAAGTGACTCTGACTCTCTGTCAGTGCCGATGGGGAGGGGAGAAAGTCAAACATCTCATATCCACTGAGGGGTGGCATTTCAGTGTGACTTCAATAACTTACACGTCTGTATGGGCCTGACAGCCTCTGGTAATGTGACTTTTGGATGATCCCCTGCTGTAATCCCCTTCTTTCCTATAAGAAGGCTGTGACTGATGACTCATCTCAACATAATACAAATTTCAATGAAACCCGAACAATCATGATTTCACTCATCGTTTGTTTGATTGTGTTATTCTGAAAGGTTGGTCTTTGGAACGAGTTAATCACAAGTTGTCTGATGCTAATCAATCATTTAAAATATCCTTTGCAGAATAACAGTTTGAGAAAATTGTGAACAATCCCATTATGAGTGTGGGCCTAACAATGAAGAAGTTGAAAAGTGTGACAATGGTTGACGTCCATGGCTTTTGTTTTGAACACATTTGAACTGAAATGTTCAGAACGTCTATGGATAAATATTATATCTTATCTCTTCCCCTGGAACAAACTTAACTAAACCAACTGTACATAGATATAAAAAATATATATAAAAAGTGTAGATGTAAAAAATATAAAAATAGAAATATGAACCTGACACATAACAGTATATGCACAGGCTGGCTTGTTTAAAGCCCCAGGGTGAAGTTAAGTCTTCAATATCACTTTCCGACGTTGTACTGAAAATGGAGCGGCCTTAAACTCTCAATAGGCTTCAATTCACAACTGAAAGCATTCCCTTGCATTCACTCTTGAGGGATGTGTATGTTTGAATCGATTTTTCTCGGGCCCTTTTGTTATGAAAATCTTTCTTTTCCACTGGTTGCCGTGGTATAATGCTGAAAGACTGGAAAAGCTAGTTGAGTGGAGGGAATGACAACAGAGGTGGGAATATCAGACCATTGACCGCCAGGGGAAGGGTGAAGGAGAGTCTTACAGACAGTCCCATTGTGATTTCCACACTAAGATTTACATGGGGAGAAAACAAGTGTGAACTGGTCTACGGAGCGGAAATAACTCAGGGTCACAAGAAGCAGGAATTCTACGTCACATGTTCGCCATTAGAAGTGATGAAAGGAGACAGCTGTGTACTAGCAACTAGCACATGCTAACCGTTTCAAATGAACCATCACACGAGCAGTTCTCTCATGCTGTAATTTGTGAGGGAACGTTTAGACAGCATCCCGACTGTCCACACTGTTTCAGTTGACGTAGCTGAGGTAGCAGTAAATGCTCGCAGATTAGTTACCCCTAATAAATTGCTGTTACCGACACATTCCAAGATTTGCTCCACGCTGAAGAACTGCGGAGATCAACCTGACATCAGATAGCATCAAATTTGAGAGCATGAGAAAAAATAACAGTGTACGTGTGCAGCACTCTAATGGGTTTGAAAACATAGGGTCAGTACCTAGTGAGGAAATTGGTGGTATTGATTTCATACACACAGTCTCCATGGTGAAAAGACCATCATTCATATCCTTGGTAATGGGTAAAGGAGGAGGTGGGTCTGCCTGTCTGTCTGTCTGGGGGACGGGGGAGTCTATTTGGCAGCCATGGTGTGGCTGTTCGCCATGTTACAAACTGCCGCAGCAGGTAGCCTGAGAAGGACAGACAGAGTGGTGTTTGTCACCAGTGTTATCTGAGCTGAGCCCTGGCAGTTGGCAGAGTAGGTTTCACCCAGTGAAAATGTGAAGTGACAGTATGTTATTGTGATAAGTCTGAGATGGGCCGGTCTAATTCCGAGGGGCTGTGTTGGTGAGGGGGAGGGAGGCGGAGTGTGGCACAGGCCAACTTTGTAATGAGATCTGGGCCCAAACTGCCCCTTTCCATTTGTGTGAACAGTGAAGAACAGCTGCAGTTGGAACAGTAATACGTACATTTACAGCACTGACTACTGCTTTCCTGGTAAATAGCTCAATCTGTTTGTTTGGCACATCAATGTTTTTTTTCTTCTGTGACCAATATTGTACCTGAAAAAAGCTACATTTTGGTGTGAAATTTGGTGTATCAATTAGCTTTTTTTTATGGCTAGATTACTGTTTTTCTAATGTATACAGCGATTAAAATCACAAAGGGTAAAATAAAAAAATAAAAGCATGCTCAAATCATGACAGGTTTAATTACAAACAAAATATTTAGCTTTGTTCTGGTTTTAAGGGCTGCCTTGTTGTGAACGTGCCATTTTCAAGATGGAGACCGCATATTGACCAGTGACCACTGACAGTGCAACTCAACACGTGGGGTGGAAAAAAGAGACAGTGGAAAAAACAGCAAACATGGCTGGCAGTGAATTGTGGGAGCATATGGCATGGGAGGGGAGGAGCAGCGGGGGATATCTGCGTGGCTTAAAAGACAAATTGACAAGAGACAAGAGACAGACTGAGTTTATCACTATCACTGCCCTGTGTCCACCTCAGAATAGTCCCGATAGATTCTCTCCCTTTCAACATTCCACCCCCAAACCATGATGGTAGACCACCTATGCACCTTATTGGAATAACCTCTCCATTCGCATATGTGCTTTTAATTATTTCCCACCAAAATGGAGGAAACTGAATGAGAGACGGCGAGAGAGAGAGAGAGAGAGAGAGCGAGAGTGATGGGGAGGGAGGGTGGGGGCAACAATAACAATATGGGAGGGGAGCAGCCCACTGTTTGCCACTCTGCCGGTCAGGGCGATACCTCCCCTCCCTCCCATCGCCAGCCGCCAGTGCATCACTGGGGCATTGTCGAGCTGTTGCCATGGAGATGTGGGTCAGAGCGCTGATGTGCAAGCACCCTGTGGATTTGAGGCTGGCAGCAGAGTGAAAAGAGCCCAGACTGGAGCCCATAGTAAACTCTCCTCTGAATGTAGGTCAGGGGGATTCTCCAGAGCAGCGGCAGTTGTTCAGGGTAAAAGGGAAAGCAAGGGTTCTGTTAAAGAAGTTAAATGTCTGTAGGGGTTACTATCAGCGTTAAATTAGATTGCTGATCTGTGGAACATTTTTCACAACTATTTTCTTGAAAATACTCCCATGGAATTTGATATTTATAACAAAATCCAAGCAAATGCACTCTCAGGGTAGCTTTGAAGACATTTTAAAATAACATTCTTACCTTTTAAATGCACAGGGGAGCCAAATCAAGTGATCAGGTACACACTTGGAAAAATGGAGAACCCTTTTAGGAGAAACCTTTTGGGTTTCAGTTAGAACCCTTTTTGGTTCCAGGTAGAACTATTTTAGGTTCCGTGTTGAACACTCTGTGTAAAGGGTTCTACCCGGAACCAAAAACAGTTCAGAGTTCTTCTATGGGGACAGCCAAAGAAACATTTTAGGTTCCAGATAGCACATTTTTCCCCCTCTAAGAGTGTACTGTATAAGGCATATGAATGACAGAAGCTCTGCAAAAACAAACAGGTGGTGCTTCACATGTTAATTGTATAAATATTTAATATTACAATCTTGTGATAAGAATAAGATGCCATTCATCATTTATTTCAACAGGAGGTTTTATGAGTGTAGCCTGTCAGTAACAGGACAGGACATGACAACTCACCAAATTAAAAGTGGGACACGTGGGCCGCCATTACGAATCCTCAAATCGCCTCGTTGTGTCACAGCAAATACTCCCTAATACGGTTATGCAGTCCCTCTCCCCCTCTCCCTCTCTCTCTCTCTCCCTCGACAACTGTTTCTCTCTCTCGAACATGGTTTTTCATGGCCTTCGATTGTGGTTCCCCACATTGTGTTCTGAAGGGATTAGTAATTGCTTTGTGTATCCATATGATGTTTGTTTTTTCAGAGTGAAAACATCCATCTGTCCAATCTAGCTTCAGCACTGCTACTTTTACCATGACAGTACACAGTACACAAGCGGTGTTTTGTCTCGGTAGCCCTAGATTGCTATGTGAACTGTGATGTTATTGAAATAACAGTGTCACGAACACAATATAGCCCAAATCCATCATCTGGGGCACACTGGTTTTTAAAAAAACATTAAGATGAAGTCAACATTTTTGGGGAAATGCGTCCATAAGACCTGAGTAGCCTTGGCTAGCATAGAGCCATAAAGAAGTCTGTTTACACTCTCTTCCGAGGCAATATCCTTTAAGTCTTTGACTAACTACCTCCCACATGTTCCATTTCAGTGACCTAAACCCAATTTTGGAACGGGGAATATCATCCTGACCATTATTAAATGTTGTGGCCAATGCATATTATTTAGATATTAGACTGAGGTCTCCAATGCTCGGGCATCGGTCAAATGACCTGTTAAAATTGTCTTCTTCATTTGCTTTAGATGCACATATGTGAAGCTAACTTGAGGTTTCATAAGCCTAGTTGTTTATCCCGTTCCTAATAATTGACATGCAGCAGTCTTCCCAAGGGGTTTCCCAAAGCCCTTTAGCACCACCGTCATCACAACCTAGCTGAATCTCTGCGACAATAGAACTGTCTTATTTCCCAGCAAGCCAAAGAGAGCGTCAGAAAAAGAGGCAGGCGAATAGGCCATGTCGCATCCATTCCTTTTTGAGGGTGTCCATGTCCCACAGAAAATGCGGATTGGAGACGCTGGGAGTAAAAAGTTGGGGGTGAAACCGGGATGTGCTAACTTTTGCCATGCTGCTTCACAACCATGAAGCTAAGGCTAATTGAGTAACTTCCTCAATGGCAAACACTTAAACGTTAAAGGACTAGGAAAAACACAGCATCGTGTATTATTCCATCATGCTCCTGACTGGGCATTTTCAGCAGCTTGCTGATTCCACTCTGTGTGTTTCGTCCCTGCTCACTGCCTGCTAACTGGTTGTGCTCCGTCGCAAACGACATTGGTAGTCTTGACACTCGTCTATCAGAAATGGATTTGGTCAATGTTTTGGGCACACTTGATGCCCGTTTTGCATATTCGTTATATTACAACGGTGTCGTGAGGCTCCGCATTTGCATAAAATGCAAATGACAGACAAATGAAAGCTTGGCTACAGCAAACACACTCTGTTGCTTGCAAACAGGGAAAAAAGGTAGTGTCTCAAAAGAGCTAAGTTGACATTAAAATTACATTGATCAGCCCTGTTTTTCTAACATGAAACGGTGACACGGTCTCCCGGGGGACCGTTGACCACACAAATGTGCTTCGTAAGAATCTGAAATGTCGGCCAACACGAACTTGTTAACCATTGAAATGAATGAGTAGCTTACATAAAGGCACAGTGAATGAGACATGGTTGCATGCTTTGTGGCGAGGATTTTATAAAAGGTTTACATAAGCACTGAATTGGTTTCCCGAAATACCCTTACCATGGAAACCTTGTTCCATTCTTTCACTCAAGCAAACTGGACCAAAAACACAGTTATTATCTATAATATGTTACTAAGTTGCTTAGTAACCAGTGCTTCATGCATGGCGGAGAGCGACTTGATTATTTTCTGAAGAACTTTTATTACGAGACAGCTGGTTGAGTACATTTGTTTATCGTCAGCCCACTCGAAATGAAGGCCTATCTTGTCTTTTTTGTCTGTGGTCTACCTTGTTTACGACTTTTTGAGGGCTCTAACCGCAACACAGAGAGACATGTGCACTGATACATCAGCATGGATTTACCCACATGGATTGTCAATGATTGTCTGCAGCAGAGCTAACACAGTAAAAACTGTACTACAAAGTTGAAAACAATATGGAATTCTAAAAGCGTTCCTGGAAACAGGTCATGTCATTGTATGCTTATTGTTTTTCACTGGAAATATCATGTTGAACAACAGATTGTTCTATTTGCTACTGGAAAATGAGTGCAGAGAGCCGTACGTGTCATATTTCTGGTTTCATGGGGATTCTGGTGGAATTACCTCCAGCAGTTCCTGCAGCTTTAAAGCAGCCGTTCCTCCTCTCTAAATACTGTGCTGCTGGATGCACAACCTAGAGCCGTTTAGACACTCCGCCAACAGTGTTGTCACTTGTAACCGAGTTCCTCATGCGAAAGGATGATTGTGTAACCCTGGAGGGTGCTATCTCTAGGGATACTAGGGATACCCCCCCAGAAAAGCCTCCGTACACCTGACACAAAAGCTAATTATTTCATTGGGGTTCATCGAGATATATTTCCTTAATGGTAAGAAGGTGGACGAAAGGTTACATCCCAGATGACCCAGAAATAAATTACTGGGCTCTTTTTGACAATAAAGTAGACAGCCAAAACATATGGTTTGGGTCTATGTTTTGTGGACTAGTTCCCTGCATAGACACAGGACAATTACCCCAGCTTTGTTTAGCATGGTATTCCTTAATCACCTATTATTTGCAGATTTTCCTACCGTGTTAAATGCTTACCCCGTATGACACCGTTTCCATGTCGACTGATGTTTTCATTCCCCGAGAAATTCCAAGCAGCCCTGACCATGGCCTTGCCATTCTTTCCATGAAAGCTCAACCCAAAGCAATTAGTTGGCTGTCAGAAACAAAATGTAGGGGGCTTGGGAACATAACATTCATGGACCTTAAAATACCTTTCAAAAGCACCCAACAATGCCCATCCAGCATTTAAGGCTACATATGTATATATGTATATATGCCCTATAGCAAAGGGGAGTGTTTGCATTCCACGTCGTATAAGAATCATACAAGTGAGCCCTCTGAAGTCCCTTAGTCTACAAGGGGCTCACAATTAGCCTCTGATGGAGTGCAAGGTAAAGAGGTCTGAGAGGTACTATCTGGGAAAACACAGCCCAATTGAGATCAACCCTTTAATCCCGGCAGATTCAATGAGCACACTGATCATCTGTAAAGGATGAGGCACCGAGCCCAGCCTGGCTGTTTCTCATAGTGGCAGGTCAGGCTGTGTAGTATGGGATTAAACCCAGGCAAGTGTAACAGTGCATGTGTGTCTTATAAAGAATAATTCCCTCCCATCCATCAGAGTGAATTACAAGCGTGACGGTACATAATGCGATCAGTCTGTTTCACGCATCATATCTTATCTATGGCCAAAAGAATGCCAGAAATGAGTTCACTAGTTTTTATGCCACCTGAGATTTGTTTCAGAGAGTCCTTTCAGAAACACTGGATTTTAGGACTACAGTGCCTTCTGAAAGTATTCATACCCCTTGACTTATTTCATATTTTGTTGTGTTTACAGCCTGAATTCAAAATGTATTAAATATATTTTTTTTTCTCACCAATCTACACACAATACCTCAGAATGAACAAGTGAATAAATGTTTTTAGAAATGTTAGCAAATTTGTTGAAATTGAAATACAGAAATATCTCATTTACATAAGTTTTCACACCCCGACTCAAGACTTTGTACAAACACCTTTGGCAGCGACTACAGCTGTGAGTCTTTCTGGGTAAGTCTCTAAGAGCTTTCCGCACCTGGATTGTGCAACATTTGCTCATTATCCTTTTCAATATTCTTCAAGCGCTTTCAAATTGGTTGTTGATCATTGCTCGACAACCATTTTCGGGTATTGCTATACATTTTCAAGTAGATTTAAATCAAAACTGTAACTGCCACTCAGAAACATTCAGTGTCTTCTTGGTAAGCAACTCCAATGGAGATTTGACCTTATGTTATTGGTTATTGTCCTGCTGTAAGGTGAATTCATCTCCTAGTGTCTGGTAGAAAGCAGACTGAACCAGGATTTCCTCTAGGATTTTGCCTGTGCCTAGCTCCATTCTGTTTCTTTTGTATCCTACAAACTCCACAGTCCTTAATGATTACACGCATACACATAACATGATATAGTCACCATTATGCTTGAAAATATGTAGAGTTGTTTTGCCCCATACATAACACTTGTATTCAGGACAGTATTACTGTTTTTGCAGTATTACTTTAGTGCCTTATTGCAAACAGGATGCATGTTTTGGAATATTTTATCCTGTACAGTCTTCCTTTTTTTCACTCCATTCATTCATTCAAGTTAGTATTGTTGACTAACTACAATATTGTTGATCCATCATCCGTTTTCTCCTATCACAGCCATGAAACTATAACTGTTTTAAAGTCAGTATTGACCTCATGGTGAAATCCCTGAGCGGTTTCGTTCCTCTCCGGCAACTGAGTTAGGAAGGACACCTGTATCTTTGTAGCGACTGGGTGTAATGATACACCATCCAAAGTACAATTAATAACTTCACCATGCTCAAAGGGATATTCAATGTCTGATTTCTAGTATTTTTACCCATCTACCAATAACTGCCTTTCTACAAATAACAACTTCTCATATAGAGTTCAGTGTGTAAAATCGGAGGGCCTGTTGTCCGGAACTCTGGCAGTCTCTATGGTGATGCCACAGGATTCAATTCTCGGGCCGACTCTGTTCTTTGTATATATCAATGATGTCGCTTTTGCCGCGGATGATTCTTTGATCCATCTCTAACCAGACGACACCATTCTGTATACATCTGGCCCTTTTTGGACACCGTGTTAATAAACCTCCAAACAAGCTTTAATGCCATAAAACACTCCTTCCGTGGCCTCCAACTGCTCTTACATGCTAGCAAAACTAAATGATTGCTTTTCAACCGATCGCAGCCCGCACCCACCCACCCGACTAGCATCACTACTCTGGACGGTTCTGACTTAGAATATGTGGACAACTACAAATACCTAGGTGTCTGGCTAGACTGTAAACTCTCCTTCCAGACTCATATTAAGCATCTCCAATCCAAAATTAAATCTGGAATCAGCTTCCTATTTCGCAACAAGCCTCCTTCACTCATGCTGCCGAACATACCCTCGTAAAACTCACTATCCTGCCGATCATTTACAAATCATTTATTCTGCCTGTCATTTACAAATGAGCCTCTACTCAGCAAATTGGATGCAGTCTATCACAATGCCATCTGTTTTGTCGCCAAAGCTCCATATACTACCCACCATTGCGACCTGTATGCTCTCGTTGGCTGGTCCTTGCTACATATTCGTCGCCAAACCCACTGGCTCCAGGTCATCAATAAGTTTTTGCTAGGTAAAGCTCCGCCTTATCTCAGCTCACTGGTCACCATAGCAACACCCACCTGTAGCACACGCTCCAGCAGGTATATTTCACTGGTCATCCCTGAAGCCAACACCCCCTTCGACCGCCTTTCCTTCCAGTTCTCTGCTGCCAATGACTGGAACGAATTGCAAAAATAACTGAAGTTGGAGACTTATATCTCCCTCACTAACTTCAAGTATCGGCTGTCAGAGCAGCTTACCGATCGCTGCAGCTGTACACAGCTCATCGTTAAATAGCCCATCCAACTACCTACCTCATCCCCATATATATATATATATTTTTCTGCTTTTTTGCACTCCAGTATTTCTACTTGCACATCCTCATCTGCACATCTATCACTCCAGTGTTAATAGCTAAATTGTAATTATTTCACCACTATGGCCTATTTATTGCCTTACCTCCTTACTTCATTTGCACACACTGTATACAGATTTTATATTGTGTCATTGACTGTACGTTTGTTTATCCCATGTGTAACTCTGTGTTGTTGTTTTTGTCGCATTGCTTTGCTTTATCTTGGTCAGGTCGCAAATGTAAATGAGAACTTGTTCTCAACTGGCCTATCTGATTAAATAAAGCTGAAATCCAAAAATGTAATACAAAAAGCTACCAATAGCTGCCCTTCTTTGCGAGGCATTGGAAAATCTCGCTGGTTTTTGTGGTTGAATCTGTGTTTGAAATTCACTGCTCGACTGAGGGACCTTACAGATAATTGTATATGTGGGGAGCAGGGATGAGGTAGTCATTCAAAAATCATGTTGCACTGTTATTGCATACAGGCTGAGTCCATGCATCTTATTATGTGACTTGTTAAGCACATTTTACTCCTGAACTTATTTAGGTCATAACAAAAGGGTTGTATACTTATTGAATAAAAAATGTATTAAAAAAACAAACACAATTCCACTTTGACATTATGGGGTATTGTGTGTTGGCCAGTAACAAAGAAAATGTCAATTGAATCTATTTACATTCAGGCTGAAACCCCAAATCTTTCAAAAGTAAAGGGTGTGAATACTTTCTGAAGGCATGTATATCCAGCTCTGAAGCAAGATGTGCCTCTGTGAACTTCCCATCCCCATTCCCCATAGCCTCTCAAAGTCAATGACCCATTCAAAACCAGCCTGATGACATCTTTATTTTATTTGCTACAAATGAAAAACCATTAGCCATAGGCTGAGAGACTGAGAGCTAAAACACCTTCCATTAATACAGGGCTCAATCAGCAGACAACTAACTAGCTCCACAGGACTCCAGAGACAAATATCCTGCTTCATTTATCAGGGACGTTGTCCACCACATTGAGCTGATGCATTCATTGATACATAATTTGTCAATAATTCCCCCTGCTCCCACAATAAGCCACAACACCTGACCAGTGGCTAAGGCTAATTGTGCATCGTCTGTTGCATTTACTGGGGAAACTAAAGCGTTTGAGAATAAAAATGAAAGTTGTTTTTTCTTGTAAATGGGAATGGGGGCCACATGGCCTCATGGAATAGCCTCACCACTGATATGTTGTGTGGTGAGACGCCAGCTTGTTGTCACAGTCCACAAGACCTCACAGACCTGCATCTGCGGCCCACATCTCATCTCCACCGAGCGGAAAGCAGGCACAGAGCAGAAGTGGCCTTCTGTTCGCCTCTGTTTGTCCGCCAACAGCCTCTCAAGAGTGTCACGACTCTCTGGATGAAGTGTCATCACCCCACTCTCAACGAGGATAAAAATAACCATCTAAACATTGATCAAAACAGAGGATGTAGAGATAGGTAATGGTAGAGACGGGCTCAACTTTCTCTGGGGACGGACGGACGTGTGGGGGGGTAGGGGGCGGGTGCCCCCACATTCTGAAATTGCAATGTTGCCCCCCCCAGTTTTATCATTGGACTGTGATACAAAATGCGGCAATGGTGTGCTTTAGGACCATGCCGACGCCTCTGAGCGGTTGGGTAGGCTGTTTGGAGTATTTAACAGACTGAATTTTTTTTTTTTTTTAAATACTGATTTTCCCCCACTTTTAAAACCAAAGTTGCGTCCCTGGGCAGAGAGTCTGTTTGCATGGCAACATTGTGTCATCCAGTTGGCCCGTTTGGTTGTAATCTCGTCATCAGGGGAGATGTTTCATTGTCATACCAATACTGATGAGAAACACACCTTTGTAGAGCAAGGGGTGCATATCAAATTGTGAGCAGCATTCAATTTGTTTCCTTCAAACTGGCATTCAATCAGTTACAGCAGTTTCTTATGTGTCAATACAACCCAGGGACTATTCTACCACAAGTCCAGATCCCCATGAAACTCAGTGTGAGTTTGGGAGAAACCAAACAAAGACACAGAAAAGTATGTTCAACACAAACAGAGAGGCAAGCAAACACAAATACATGCCCCGTAAAACATTGCAACAAGGTGTGAAAAATCTATTGACAAACAAACAGTAAAGCAAATATGAGCCAATATGGATGTCATTCTGTAAACTATAAGGACTGGTGGTGATAGAGTGTAAGACAGAGCAGGCTCTCATGTTAGAATAAAACTGTTATTGATTAAACCAGCCTGGACCCATAGGGAGGAGAAGAGAAGCTGCAGAGGAGATTCAGAGTCAGACAGCCTCCGGAGACTGTGGTGATCATTTGGCAGAGACTTAAAGGTTGGTTGTCCTCTCACCGTTTGTCACCAACTCTGAATTCGAAAGTTATTCAGTGCAACATGGGATTTTTAATTAAAATCTGTTAAAAGCACCTGTGCGTTAAAAAAAGTTACATTATAAATCTCTATCAAAATCAGTCAGTTTCAAGCTGCAATATGTAACTTTTTAGGTGACCCGACCAAATTCACATAGAAATGTGAGTTATAGATGTCATTCTCATTGAAAGCAAGTCTAAGACGTGGTAGATATGTTCTATGTGTGGTATTTCTATGCCTTACGTTCTTCCCGTGCTTTTTCTTTTGGTTTTACACACCAGCTTCAAACAGCTGAAAATACAATATTCTTAGTTATGGAAAATATATTTCACAGCGATTTAGATGGTATAATGATTCTCGACACTGTACTTGCGTGAATGGTCACATAAACTGAAAGCAAGCAAACAATTAGCATTTTAGCAATCAGGAAATTGTGGAGCAATTCCTGCACAGTGCATCTTTAAGCTAGAGATATCTGAATCTTCAAAGTAGCCATCTTTTGTCTTGATGACAGCTTTGCATTCCCTCAACCATCTACATGAGGTAGTCATCTGGGAATTCATTTAAATTAACAGGTGTGCCTTGTTAAATGTTAATTTGTGGAATTTCTTCACTTCGTAATGCCCTATTTGATAAAAGATGAAGTCCATATTATGGCAAGAACAGCTCAAATAAGAAGAGAGAAATGACAGTCCATCATTACTTTAAGACATGAAGGTCAGTCAATCCGGAAAGTTTAGAAACGTTCTTCAAGTGCAGTTGCAAAAACCATGAAGCGCTATGATGAAACTGACTCTCATGAGGACCGCCACAGGAAAGGAAGACCCAGAGTTACCTCTGCTGCAGAGGATAAGTTCATTCGAGTTAACTGCACCTCAGATTTCAGGCAAATAAATGCTTTACAGAGTTTAAGTAACAGACACATCTCAACATCAACTGTTCAGAGGAGACTGTGTGAATCAGGCCGTCATGGTCCAGACTGTGTAAGGGCTATTTGCCCAAGGAGAGTGATGGAGTGGTGCATCAGATGACTTGGCCTCCACAATCACCCGACCTCAACCCAATTGAGATGGTTTGGGATGAGTTGGACCGCAGAGTGAAGGAAAAGCAGCCAGCAAGTGCTCAGCCTATGTGGGAACTCCTTCAAGACTGTTGGAAAATCATTCCTCATGTAGCTGGTTGAGAGAATACCAAGAGTTTGCAAGGCTGTCATCAAGGCAAAGGGTGGCTACCTTGAAGAATCTCAAATATATAATCAAAATCGAATCACTCTTTATTTGTCAAATGTGCCAAATACAGACAAGTGTAGACTTTACCGTGAAATGCTTACTTACAAGCCCGTAACCAACTGTAGAGTTCAAGAAGAGTTAAGAAAATATTTACCAAGTAGACTAAAATAAAAAGTAATAAAAAAGTAACACAATAACAATAAGAATAACGACGCTATCTACAGGGGGCACCGGTACTGAGTCAGTGTGCGGGGGTACAGGTCAGTTGAGGTAATATGTACATGTAGGTAGGGATGAAGTGACTATGCATGGATAATAAACAGAGAGTAGCAGCAGTGTACAAAAGGGGGGGGGGGTCAATGTAAATTGTCCGGTGGCGATTTTATTAATTGTTCAGCTGTCTTATGGCTTGGGGGTAGAAGCTGTTGAGGAGCCTTTCGGTCACTGCCTATTATATAGGTCCTGGATGGCAGGAAGCTTGGCCCAAGTGATGTACTGGGCCGTATGCACTACCCTCTGTAGCGCCTTACGGTCAGATGCCGAGCAGTTGCCATACCAGGCGGTGATGCAACCGATCAGGATGCTCTCAATGGTGCAGCTGTAGAACCTTTTGAGGATCTGAGGACCCATGCAAACTCTTTTCAGTCTCCTGAGGGGGAAAAGGTTTTGTCGTGCCCTCTTCAAGACTGTCTTGGTGTGTTTGGACCATGATAGTTTGTTGGTGATGTGGACACCAAGGAACTTGAAACTCTCAACCCACTCCACTACAGCCCCATCGATGTTAATGGGGGCCAGTTTGGCTCGCATTTTCCTGTAGTCCGCAATCAGCTCCAAAGTCTTGTTCACATTGAGGGAGAGGTTGTTGTCCTGGCACCACACTGCCAGTTCTCCGACCTCCTCCCTCATTGTCGTTGGTGATCAGGCCTACCACTGTTGTGTCATCAGCAAACTTAATAATGGTGTTGGAGTCGTTTGACCATGCAGTCGTGGGTCAAAATGGACTGCATGAGGGGACTAAGTACACACCCCTGAGGGAACCCACTGTGAAGGATCAGCGTGGCAGACATTTTGTTGCCTACTCTTACCACCTGGGGGCAGCCCGTCAGGAAGTCCAGGATCCAGTTGCAGAGGGAGGTGTTTCATCCCAGAGGCCTTAGCTTAGTGATGAGATTCGTGGGCATTATGGTGTTGAATGCTGAGCTGTAGTCAATGAGCATTCAGCATTCTCACAAAGGGGTTCATTTTGTCCAGGTGAGAAAGGGCAGTGTGGAGTGCAATTGAAATTGCATCATCTGTGGATCTGTTGGGGGGTCTAGGGTGTCTGGGAGGATGCTGTTGACGTGAGCCATGACCAGCCTTTCAAAGCACTTCATGGCTACCGATGCGAGTGCCATGGGGCGGTAATCATTTTGGCAGGTTACCTTAGCTTTCTTGGGCACATGGGCAATGGTGGTCTGCTTGAAACATGTAGGTATTACAGACTCGGTCAGGGAGAGGTTGAAAATGTCAGTGATGACACTTGCCAGTTGGTCCTCGCATGCTTTGAGTACACGTCCTTGTAATTTGTCTGGCCCAGTGGCTTTGTGAATGTTGACCTGTTTAAAGGTTCTGTTCACATCGGCTACCAAGAGCGTTATCACACAGTCATCCAGAACAGCTGGTGCTCTTGTGCATGCTTCAGTGTTGCTTGCCTCAAAGCGAGCATAAAAGGCATTTAGCTCATCTGGTAAGCTCGCGTCACTGGGCAGCTCGCTTCTAGGTTTCCCTTTGTAGTCCATAATAGTTTTCAAGCCCTTCCACATCCGACGAGCGTCAGAGCCGCTGTAGCAGGATTCAATCTGTATTGACGCCTTGCTTGTCTGATGGTTTGTCTAATAGCATAGCTGGATTTCTTATAAGCGTCCGGATTAGTCTCCCGCTCCTTAAAAGCGGCAGCTCTAGCCTTTAGCTCAATGAGGATGTTGCCTGTAATCCATGGCTTCTGGTTTGGATATGTACGTACAGTCACTGTGGGGACAACATTGTCGATGCACTCATTGATAAAGACGATGACTGAGGTGGTGTACTCCTTAATGCCATTGGATGAATCCCAGAACATATTCCAGTCTGTGCTAGCAAAACACTCCTGTGGTGTAGCATCCGCGTCATCTGACCACTTCCATATTGAGCGAGTCACTGGTACTTCCTGCTTTAGTTTTTGCTTGTAAGCAGGAATCACGACGATAGAATTATGGTCAGATTTGCCAAATGGAGGGGCGGGAGAGAGCTTTGTATGCATCTCTGTGTGTTGAGTAAAGATGGTCTAGGATTTTTTTTCTCTGGGTGCACATGTGACATGCTGGTAAAAATGTGGTAAAACTGATTTAAGTTTGCCTGCATTAAAGTCCCAGGCCACTATGAGCGCCGCTTCTGGGTAAGCATTTTCTTCTTTGCTTATGGCCTCATTGTCAGCGCCATGTGTATAGGTGGCAGGGAAGTCAGGCGCAGGAGAGTCAAAATGGAGTGTAAATGGAGTTTTTAAATAAATGTCCACAGAACATGCTCCATAACACTAAACAGTACAGACATGAAAAAACATGGGTACGAGGGCCCGTCGCGCACCAACACAACAAATAAACAACACTGACAATAAAACAATCTCTGACAAAGACATGAGGGGAAACAGAGGGTTAAATACACAACAGGTAATGAATGGGATTGAAAACAGGTGTGTGGGAAGACAAGACAAAACCAATGGAAAATGAAAAATGGATCGATGATGGCTAGAAGACCGGTGACATCGAACGCCAAGCACCGCCCGAACAAGGAGAGGCAACGACTTCGGCAGAAGTCGTGACACTCATTGAGTTGGTTGATAGTGGTCTTAGCGCCAGCTTTGTTCTGTGATGTTAAATAGACGGCTACAAATAATATAGATGAGAACTCTCTTGGTAGATAGTGTGGTCTACAACTTATCATAAGGTACTCTACCTCAGGCGAGCAATACCTCGAGGCTTCTTTAATATTAGACATCGCGCACCAGCTGTTATTGACAAATAGGCACACACCCCCATCCCTCGTCTTACCAGAGGTAGTGTCTCTGTTCTGCCGGTGCACGGAAAATCCCGCCAGCTCTATATTGTTCGTATCGTCGTTCCGCCACGTCTCGGTGAAACATAAGATGTTACAGTTTTTAATGTCCCATTGGTAGGATAATCTTAATCGTAGGTCATGATTTTTATTTTCCAATGATTGCACATTAGCAAGAAGAATGGATGACAGTGGGAGTTTACTCACTCGCCTATGTATTCTCAGAAGGGTGCCCGATCTGCGGCCCCTTTTCCTGCGTCTTTTCTTCACGCAAAACTTGGGGATCTGGGCCTGTTCCAGTGAAAGCAGGATATCATTCTCATCGGACTCGTTAAAGGAAAACGTTTCTTCCAGTCCACGGTGAGTAATCGATGTTCTGATGGCCAGAAGTTATTTTAGGTCATAAGAGACCATAGCAGCAATATTATGTACACAATAAGTTTTAAAAAATAAGTTACACAAAATGCAAAAAAATTAACAAAATAGCACAATTGGTTGGGAGAATGTAAAACTTCATCCATGTTCTACGGCGCCATCTATGTCCATCTATGTCCAAATGATTAGTTTACCACTTTTTTGGTTACTTCATGAATCCATATGTGTTATTTCATAGTTTTGATGTCTTCACTATTTATTCTACAATGTAGAAATGGTTTTTACGAGTGCACTTAAAGAAACTTTCAAAGTTCTTGAAATGTTTGGATTGACTGACCTTCATGTTTGAAAGTAATAATGGACTGTGGCTTTTCTTTGCTTATTTGAGCTGCGTTGTCCTAGGCTACTGAAGAGTCGCTTGCTACAACACTGCTTGTTTCAGTCAGGAGACATCAAAGTTTCATCACATTGCAGATTCCATGTTACAACAAAAACGGACTCAAACGGACAAATGTCCGGCCATCCCGTCTTCAGTCAGCTGTTTGTTCCACACACACACCAATAAAATGATGAAACAGTTGATATTCTTGACAGTCTTCATCCATAAGCGTTTGTTACATGGTGATACAGTAATTGTGCCAAGTCTTCTTGTCTCCGAACCACCTCAATGTTTTCACAACTTCTTCACGTCCGCTCAGGACATCTGTTGACATGTTTGGGGAGGAAGGTACGCTGCAGTAAAAAAAAAAATCCTACTTTGTTGATGTGTAAGGGGCAAGCTAGGCAGTACAGTATCACAACTTTTTGGCAGCTTTATGGGGGGGGTGAAGTTCGTAGGCAAATCACATTAAAAAATTTAGATAGCTGCAGAAAGTAGGTCAAATCTACTGAGTGTTAAAGAAGGAGCCATTTTGAATGAACTATCTTTCAGACTTTATCTTGTGTACTCCTAGTACAGCAGTTTGATAAAGGTATCTTCTATTGTCCATCAATGCTTTCGTGGTTGTATCCTTCCAACTGTCAAACACGTGCAATGTAAAGCAATTCGTGGAACCTAAGATTAATGAAGGGGAATTCGTTGAGTGTTGTCTGAGCAGTCATTTATTTCCTCCAGTGCCTACTGTGATTTAAAATTCTGTTTAATCTTTGATGGTATTCATTATTGATATTATCCACAGGGTGTCTGCTACAAAGCTATGTGTAGGCACTGTTTCAGGTTAGCCCTTGTCTTAAAATGTGTCAGGCATTAAAAATCTAGAGTTTGAATCCTTTATCCTACAGTATGTTTATGCAATAAGGCATGTAGTATATGGCATAGTGGAGTGCCATGGAAACAGCTCATAGCCATGGTATATTGGACATATACCACAAACCCCCGAGGTGCCTTATTGCTATTATAAACTGGTTATCAATGTAATTAGAGCAGTAAAAATAAATGTTTCGTCATACCCGTGGTATACGGTCTGATATACCACCGCTGTCAGACAATCAGCATTCAGGGATCTAACCACCCAGTTTATAATCTAAGATATAGCATATTGTTACGGTTTTCTAGGTGTGAGGAGAGTCGGACCAAACTGCAGCGTGTAGATTGCGATCCATATTTAATAACGAACGTAAAACACGAATCAAATAACAAACACTAACAAAAACAATAAACGTAACGAAAACGGAAACAGCCTATACTTGTGTAACCTAACACATAGACAGGAACAAGGACACTAAGGACAATCACCCACGACAAACTCAAAGAATATGGCTGCCTAAATATGGTTCCCAATCAGAGACAACGATAAACACCTGCCTCTGATTGAGAACCACTCCAGACAGCCATAGACCTTGCTAGATAACCCCACTAGCTACAATCCCAATACATACACACCAAAACCCCAAGACAAAACACACCACAATACAAAAACCCCATGCCACACCCTGGCCTGACCCAATACATGAAGAAAAACACAAAATACTTAGACCAGGGCATGACACATATTGTACTGTATGTCACACTGAAGAAGATTGTGGAAGTATCTTAAGCTCATATGATACTCTCTTTAACGTTTCTACCTACTGGGGAATCAACGTTGTGAATTACTGTACATTGGAATTGAAAAAAGTAATCAACCAGTACTGTTTTCATCTAATTTCAACTAGCGTAGGAAAGATTGAAATTAGGGTAAAACTTCAATTTAAATACATTGACTTAACCTGACTAACAGGTTGTTACATCAATCTAATTTCATCAGAATCATCAGAACTATGTACATATGGTGAAATTGAGTGAAAAATCCACGTAGAAACACCCCAAAATTTTTTTATCTTATCATCAATATATGTTGGGTGGTTGACGTTATGTCGAATTTCATATCTGATTAGACATATTTTATTTGACCTAGTTTCAATGTAAGTAAAATGTTATTTCTGAATCAACGTCATTGTTTCAACATCATGCCATGAACCTAAATAAAGAGGTATATTGAAAAACAATGTGAAGCCACAGTCCAACAATTTATGCCTGAACACCCTAATTTCAAAGTGAAGCTAGGTGTACTATCATTCATCCATGGTTAATTGGATCTTTGGAAGTTTAGAAGTAGTTAACATTAGTCATATAACTACGATACCAAATTCACAATATTAATAATAAACTTTAATATATATATTCATATTGACTTTAATATATATGTTATTCATAATATACAGTATACAGTGCATTTGGAAAGTATTCAGACCCCTTGACTTTTCCACATTTTGTTACTTTACGGCCTTATTCTAAAATTGATTAAATGTTTGTTTTTTTCCTCATCAATCTACACACAACATACCATAATGACAAAGCAAAAACAGGTTTTGAGAAATTTTTGCAAATGTATTAAAAAATGAAACTGAAATATCACATTTACATAGGTATTCAGATCCTTTACTCAGTACTTTGGTAAAGAACCTTTTGGCAGTGATTACAGCATCAAGTCTTCTTGGGTGTGACGCTACAAGCTTTCCACACCTGTATTTGGGGAGTTTCTCACATTATTTTCTGCAGATCCTCTCAAGCTCTGTCAGGTTGGATGGGAGTGTCGCTGCACAGCTATATTAAGGTCTCTCCAGAGATGTTAGATCGGGTTCAAGTCCAGGCTCTGGCTGGGCCACTCTAGGACGTTTAGAGACATGTTTTCCGAAGCTACTCCTGCGTTGCCTTGGCTGTGTGCTTAGGGTTGTTGCCCTGTTGGAAGGTGAACCTTGGCCCCAGTCTGAGGTTCTGAGAGCTCATCAAGGATCTCTCTGTACTTTGCGCTGTTCATCTTTCCCTCAATCCTGACTATTCTCCCAGTCCCTGCCACTGAAAAATATCCCTACCGGATGATGCTGCCACCACCATGCTTCACTGTAGGGATGGTGCCAGGTTTCCTCGACACGTGACGCTTGGCATTCAGGCCAAAGAGTTCAATCTTGGTTTCATCAGACCAGAGAATCTTGTTTCTCATAGTCTGAGAGTCCTTTAGGTTCCTTTTTGCAAACTCGAAGCGGGCTGTCATGTGTCTTTTATGGAGAAGTGGCCTCCGTCTGGCCTGATTGGTGGAGTCCTGCAGAGAGGGTTATTCTTCTGGAAGGTTCTCCCATCTCAACAGAGGAACTCTGGAGCTTTGTCAGAGTGACCATCGGGTTCTTGGACACCTCCCTGACCAAGGCCCTTCTCCCCCAATTGCTCAGTTTGGCTGGGCAGCCAGCTCTAAGAAGAGTCTTTCTGGTTCCAAACTTATTCCATTTAAGAATGATGGAGGCCACTATGGTCTTCAATGCTACAGACAATCCTGTCTTGGAGCTCTACGGACAATTACTTTGACCTCATGGCTTGATTTTTGCTCGGACATGCACTGTCAACCTTATAAGGACAGGTGTGTGCCTTTCCAAATCATGTCCAATCAACTGAATTTACCGCAGGTGGACTCCAATCAAGTTGTAGAAACAACTCAAGAATGATCAATTGAAATAGGATGCAACTGAGCTTCATTTTGAGTCTCATAGCAAAGGGTCTGAATATTTCTGTAAATAAGTTATTTATGTTTTTTATTTTTAATGAATATGCAGCAATTTCTAAAAATCTGTTTTCACTTTGTCATTATGGGGTATTGTGTGTAGATTGATGAGGAAAACATTTAATTGAATACATTTTAGAATAAGGCTGTAACTTAACAAAATGTGAAAAAAAGGGGTGTAAATACTTCCCGAATGCACTGTATATACTATCTCCTTCAAATGTTGATATTAGTTGCATAACGTGTTGCATTATAATTATATATCCAGTTTGTCTACAAATGAATGATTGGTGTGTTGGATTCAAGTCTCCATCTGAAACCAAAAATCTAAGTTAAAGAACGGCTCTAAATCAAATGAAAATTTAAATGCACTTCAAATAAAGTTTGATTTGATTTAGTCCTATTCTTCAACTTAGATTTTTGGTTCAGATGGAGACATGAATGCAACATATTAATAACTTGTAAATTAAATTTGAAATCAACCAAAACATCCTTCATATTCAAGACAATATCCAAAGGTAAAAGTGTATTATTAATATCATGCATGCTGGTGGGTGTATCAACACATAACGCTGTATTTAATGTTAACTACTGATGAGTTGAAACCGGCACAAGTCTTGATGCGAATTAGCATTTTCAAAACAGAGTAAATATAGCCAAATATATTGATAAAAGTCACCTTGTCCTAGTGAGATTTAAATGGTTATCAAAACGTCACACCAGGGTAAACCTACACAACACACAGACCTTATGTTAAGTGTTTCTTAAATCAACCTATGGGAAAAAATGAATGGTGGGAAAAACGATTGTATTATGAAAACTCCACGGTGGGGCTCTAAAACAGCACTCAGAACAGCCCTTCAAGGTTTCCCCAGGCATCAAAGACCTTTCAAAAGTGTTGTGTCAAAATGCATCTGAATATCCATGACTGCAGTTTGAGGGTTCTTTAGATGGTGGATGGATGACTCTCTACATTGACAAACACTGGATGGAGAGTGATTACGTCCAGATTTAATAATGAACTAACCACAGGCACAGCCATGTATCAACTCAACTACGTCCTGTTCTTCCTCAAACAAGTTACAATATCAATTACCTAACAAACAAACGATTCTCCACATTTTATGAACTGCACAGCAAGAAAAGAATGACATCTCTCATTTAAAAAATCCTAAAACCGTACTAGTTATCGCAATGTAGTGGTTTTTCCTACCGGCCATCAGCTCAAGATGAGCCATCACTCAGAGATTATCGTGATCTATTATCAGCTGCAGTGGGCGATGACATCACGTTACTTATTGTGTCGATAAACTGGACAAAATATTGAGGCTACGCTCTACACTTGAGCAGCCATTTAAGCAGCAAGGTGAAGTAGGTAGGGGTTTAGTTATCACTGAATGAGCTGAAGGATCAGAGGGGCCACTGAGGGCCAATTAAAGAGAATGTTCTCTGAGAGTTCTCTTAACTAGCCATCAAGTAAGGACCACATCTGCAGCTAATTAAGGAGCAGAGAGGGGGGGCGGGTGGAAGAAAACATCACTCACAGAGGAAGACCGTGTCGACAATGGGTATAGTACGAGCTGACTCGCCCACGGATTGATGTTTCAGCATTGTCTCAATGAAGAGTTCAGCGTTCAACTAGCCACATGCGACATGCACACGCAGTTACAAGCCTGCTAGAGTTAGCGGCAGGCGGCTGAGTAATATCCACCATTGTAGTACGGATGAAGCCTGAGCTGGAATGTGAAGCTAACTGAAGCTGGCTAGCTTTAGAAAACCCTGAGTAGATCTGGCTTCAATCGTAGTATGCACAAGCACCTTTTACCCCACTCCTTCCACTAAAATAATTTGATTAAGTCATACACAAGTTTTACTCTGCTTTCAAATGCATTCAGTCATTACTAAATCTGTAATGTAATAGGCATTAACGTTACTATTTTTTTGACACACAATAAACATATTTGACTAATAAAATATTTAATCAGACGTCTTCCTCAAGTGGGCGGCAGGTAGCCTAGTGGTTTGAGCTTTGGACCAGTAACCGAAAGGTTGCTAGATCAAATCCCTGAGTTGACAAGGTAAAAATCTGTTGTTCTGCCCCTGAACATGGCAGTTAGCCCACTGTTCCTAGGCTGTCATTGAAAATAATAATTTGTTCTTAACTGACTTGCCTAGTTAAATAAAGGTTACATTTAAAGAAAAATTAAGGGGATGATGATGCAATCTTTACAAGAGAGATGGAATCAGCTTTTACTGGTCCTCAACTCATGGCTCACTTCATTCAGGGTAAGTAGAGTTAGCCTGTCCGGGAGCAGGATAGTTCTGAAAGATTTGTTGCCCTAGAGATTGATCTGGCTATTAGGTGAGCCACTTTCGTGGTACCGGTTATCCCGTTACCTCACTAACTCCTCAAACACACGTACCTAGTATAGGACTCTGGGCTGAGTCAACTTAAACGACTTAACATATGCATAATGAACGCTGAGGAGAAGTGTGCTTGTAATACTGTTTTCTTGACGTACTGTACCCTTGTTTGAGCTTGTTGCATATATTTAGCTCCTGGAAATAATGTAATGTGATACATTGGAGTCCTTGAACATACAGACTAAATGCAGATTCCGGAGTGTGTTCAGCATACAGCACATCCTATAAAGAGGTGCTTGACCAGCCAAACAGATGTTAAATGAGTAGAAAAGAAGCTCTCCAAGCTCTTAACCCAGTCTCTCTGATGAAAATGAAGCTGGCTATTGTCAGCTAGGCTGCTCTGTGTTAATCTATCTGTGATAACAGCAGTAGATTCACTGGAAACGACTCGCTGGCTTGATAGTCTACAAAGCATCACCGACCGGTTGCATCACCGCCTGGTATGGCAACTGCTCGGCATCCGGCCGTAAGGCGCTACAGAGGGTAGTGTGTACGGCCCAGTACATCACTGGGGCCAAGCTTCCTGCTATCCAGGACCTCTATAATAGGCGTGACAGAGGAAGGCCCAAAGAATTGTCAAAGACTCCCGTCACCCAAGTCATGGACTATTCCCTCTGCAACCGCACGGCAAGAGGTACCGGAGCGCCAAGTCTAGGTCCAAAAGGCTCCTTAACAGCTTCTACCCCTAAGCCCCCCACACACACACACACACTTTTAGTTTTTACTACTCACTGTTTATTATCTATGCATAGTCACTTTACCCCTACCTACATGTACAAATTACCTTTACCCCCGCACATTGACCCCCTATATATAGCCTCGTTATTCTTATTTTATTGTCTTACTTTTTATCACATTTTTTACTTTAGTTTATTTCTGAACTATTTGAGCCGTCCTCCCCTCAGCAACCTCCACTGATGGAATCCTATGGTACAGCAAACTGTCAAAACTCTTTATCTCTTTCTACAGGTTTAGGACTGATCCTGTCTTGAGATGAACTAATTACAGTGGTAATCTGGGATGATCTGTTTGCTAGCAGCATGGTGAAAGGTATAGGCCTGATCTGATCTGCATGATGAAGCTGAATCATGCACCCAGCCCAGACTGACATTAGGCAATGCACACGCTAGCCAGTCAACTGTAGGCCTACAGCGTTATCCAATCCATTTGCTCTAATATCATTTCTCAAATCCAGATTTCATCTGTTTCCACCAAAGGCTCCAGAGGATTGTGCCATTAATCTGTCAAAGAACATGAATGGCACAACTTGTAAGGGGACTGTCTCTATGGAGCACATTATGATAGTGACTGTAGATTCACAGTAGATTCGCGTCTTAATCATGCAACTATCTCAGCAAGTCATTTTTTGTCTGTCTTCTGTCTCTTCAGTTTGTAAGTTAAATTAAGGAAACCAATCAGAAATGCTTTACAGTAAGTCCTTTCATTTTGAGTACATACTACCTACGTACCTCTTTAAAACAAACAAAAGGTTTCCATCTATTGCATGACCATTGTCATGCTGATTAAATGAAGCATGATCAACTGTACACCCACATTAATAATGAGTCATTATCTTTATTCATGTATGAGAGATGAGTTTCTTTTGTATAACAGGATACAACCAGAATGGTCTTTTTCACTGAATGGAAAACAATAAACATCAAGGAGTATGTTCCCGCTGAATCTCAAGTAAGGTAGATGCTTTTTGGTTTCTGATAAAGCATTTCACGGGAAGTGCAGTTGCACAATGGTCCATTATAGTGGGCCCACTGTATCCAGGTGGTTACTATGGAGATGTAATTGATGGAGGTTAGCATGGATGGGTGGCAAAACTGGGGGTTTGTGGGTCGATTACCTAAATAATTACAGCTCTCGGACAAAAACAACAGGTGCATCGGGGCTGCTATCCAGGCAATCGCCTCCCTCCCTCCCTCGCTCTCTCCAAGGTTACTGTGGTGCCAGTTGACTGGCTGCCAGAGTAGTGCACCACTCCTTCCCCCCTCTCTCGCTCTTCCTCAGCTGGGTCTAAGAGAGAGGAGGGGGATCTGTAACAGCGGAAACAGGAGAGAAGATTGACCTGATGGAGAGAGAGCTCTGACTCCCACTGCCCTTGCTGTCTGGCTGGCCTCCCTCCCTGAATATATCTGACCAATTCCCCATCTCTTATCCTGTCTCCCCTCCTCACTTCCCCCCCATCCACACCAGTCCCACACCATCCGCTGGCAGGACCATGGCCTCCCCGTGGGAGTCCGGCGGGGCTGGGCCAGGCTGGGCCGGCCAGAGGCACCAGGACACACAGGGGTCACTGACACTTCCCCAGTCGGCAGAGACCCAGGCAGCCACAGAGGCAATCTGGACCAGCTGAGGGAAGTGGCAGGGGATGCAGATGTCACATTGTGGTTACCAGAGAGAGAAGTAGGCCTTACTACACCACAGATTAAATTGAGATCTGGAATTAAATAACATTTATCATTGAATCACACTACTTTTTGTTCAGAGGAGCAAAAAGAGAAAACATTAAAGTGTTAACCTGGATTGGTGTGTACTTTTTGCACCTTTTGTAACAGCTACATTTATTGATTCCCAAAGGACACAGTATATAGGATATACTGTAATAGATGTGCATCTAAAATCAGACATTTGAAACTTATCAGAGTTTTGCAACATGTGCCATAAATAATTAAGAATGAATAATTAATGGCCATAAATAATGAGTGCATTCTGTGGTATATTTAACACTTAAAACACCCAGAATACAGGAATGAACACTGTCATATTGAGATGAATAGTGTGACTACAGGCACATCCTGTTTAAAGGATTGAAGAGGAACCCCTTTGTCCTCTTGTGTAACTATCCATCTGTGCAGGCCAAGCAGAAAAAGAGGAAGATATATTGTCAAAGCCTTTTCCTCCTTTATCGTCCAATTCCTTGATAACATCGCCATCATTATGGCATTAGATTTGCATTGCATTCGCTCCAATGAGAACGAACACAAGTGCTTAGGCCAAGCATTAACTACCCGTATAAAAACGAAGTCAAGTGGTTTCAAAGCAAACGGATTCTATTCTTGTTTGGAGCTGGACTACCGACCGACTGACTCATACTCAAAAATGCTTGACACTGCAAACCACTGAGAACATGTTTAATTCATCAGTATTGTTCACTGGAATTTTTGGTTGAAAAAAGGAAACTGTTCTGTTTATGTCACCGTTTTCTGAGCAACCAGAGCCTAGGGAATCTGGAGAGCATCATTCACAGTGTGTCATCACCAACACACTGAGCAACCAGAGCCTAGGGAATCTGGAGAGCATCATTCACTGTGTGTCATCACCAACACACTGAGCAACCAGAGCCTAGGGAATCTGGAGAGCATCATTCACAGTGTGTCATCACCAACACACTGAGCAACCAGAGCCTAGGGAATCTGGAGAGCATCATTCACAGTGTGTCATCACCAACACACTGAGCAACCAGAGCCTAGGAATCTGGAGAGCATCATTCACAGTGCGTCATCACCAGCACACTGAGCAACCAGAGCCTAGGGAATCTGGAGAGCATCATTCACAGTGTGTCATCACCAACACACTGAGCAACCAGAGCCTAGGGAATCTGGAGAGCATCATTCACAGTGTGTCATCACCAACACACTGAGCAACCAGAGCCTAGGGAATCTGGAGAGCATCATTCACAGTGTGTCATCACCAACACACTGAGCAACCAGAGCCTAGGGAATCTGGAGAGCATCATTCACAGTGTGTCATCACCAACACACTGAGCAACCAGAGCCTAGGGAATCTGGAGAGCATCATTCACAGTGTGTCATCACCAACACACTGAGCAACCAGAGCCTAGGGAATCTGGAGAGCATCATTCACAGTGTGTCATCACCAACACACTGAGCAACCAGAGCCTAGGGAATCTGGAGAGCATCATTCACAGTGTGTCATCATGAGCAACCAGAGCCTAGGGAATCTGGACATCATTCACTGTGCGTCATCACCAACACACTGAGCAACCAGAGCCTAGGGAATCTGGAGAGCATCATTCACAGTGTGTCATCACCAACACACTGAGCAACCAGAGCCTAGGGAATCTGGAGAGCATCATTCACCGTGCGTCATCACCAACACACTGAGCAACCAGAGCCTAGGGAATCTGGAGAGCATCATTCACAGTGTGTCATCACCAACACACTGAGCAACCAGAGCCTAGGGAATCTGGAGAGCATCATTCACAGTGTGTCATCACCAACACACTGAGCAACCAGAGCCTAGGGAATCTGGAGAGCATCATTCACAGTGTGCCATCACCAACACACTGAGCCTAGATAGAAGCTACTCCTCAAATACAGAGTGGTGTTTCATTCGAGGCACATTATTACCAGTTAAGGTCGTAGATCAATCATTTCTCTAATGGGAACAGATTCAAATAACTTTTAAAGGGCCAGGGAGAGCGTATTTTGCTTGCAAACATATTCCTGAATCTGTCTCGAACAACTCATTCCTGCAAAACACAAATCTCTGTTGCCAACATTGACTATGCCAAATTTTATCAACCAAGAGAGACTTGTGTTCATTCCATAATTCACCCATATGGCAGCATTTAAATCTCCTTTGATAAAAAAAAAAATCCCAACTTTGTTCTTGTTGTATGCTTTTCAATCAATAGATTTACATCAATAACTTCTTCACTTTTAAGTCAACAACTATTACAAGTTCATCCATCCATCATGCCAGCCACTAATGTCCTAAAGGTATGGTTGTTTAGCTCTGATGAGGGTTAGATTGACGATGGAATGCCTTGTAGTGAGGAGGACCAAGGGGAGGGGGCTGCACAGTGGGCACTAAGTCTCTGTTCCTGTGCCCCTTTAAATTCCTGCTTTAAACCACTGCTCATCCCATGCATCACACGCGGCGGCAGGCCTGTTTACTGAGGTCGGAGGTCAAAGATTCAAAAAAATGTGTTTGTCATTCATTGGGAGCAACTGGCCAATTGGACGATCAAAGGGAGATTGGGCACCGGCATGCAAACACTCCTCAAGCCCTGTGGGAAAGTTGGTTTCAGGGGGGCAGTGAGAAGAGACTGAGGAGAGAAGAGGAGAGAACCATACCCAGGAAGGAGGAGCTCTGCTCAGTCAGCAACCATGTGCCTATCAGCCCTGGTCAAAAGTACTGTATATAGGAAATAGGGTGCCATTTGGGACAAAGACTATTTCTAGGCTGCATTGTGTGTATCATGATCATTTAGTGTGATCTCTGTATTGTCACTCAGTGGATAGCATGCCTTCCCAATATGTGCAGCACATGCTCTATTGGATCTTGGTTACTGGCCATTGGTGTGAACCCCACTTCCTGATTCTGTGCATATCAGAGGAATAGCTAGGAAGAGAAGTAATCATCCTGGGAAAGAAGTCAGTCTGACAGACTATAACCATATGATTGTAAACATTCAGTGCACATAACACTATGCCCACCAGTTGTTCATTCATTTAGATCTACAAATCACACTGATTGGGATGGCATCGGCATTATTAACTAGCATACCATTAAATAGCATATAGGGACCATAAGTTCACACAATGCCGGGGCTTTTCTCCCTGCGGGCTCAGAGGGGGTATGGACGGGACGGTGGTCAGAGTGAAACAGTGAGCTTGGCACCCACCACGGCTGGCGGACTAAACAGTTACTCTGGGAGACACATGCTGTTCTGTTCTGGTGCATATGTCAGCCGATGGCATTCCTGCGGGCTGCAGCCTGTGCTGAGGCAGCGATGTGCGCAGACAAAAAAGTCTTATCGACACGCCGCACAAACAAACACTCGGCCCCGCCCCTCCAACCCACCACTCTCTACCCCAAACGCCAGGGCCTGCTTTTAATTTATTGTGTCGCTCCATAACGGGTGGCGTTGAACAGTCAGTCACAGAGCAGTCAGTCACAGGAGAGGGCCATGTGGGCTTCACTGATCACAAAAACACATTGGATCTGGCTGAGCCTGGTCTCTTCGGCTGACTGGCTGCAGTGGGCTTGTGAAAGTTACATATGAAAGATGCTTTAGCATTCAAGGTGAATAGGGAAGAGGTCTATTTCAAGGATGTGAGGATGGAATGCTTTCATGCTTTAACATTGAAGTGGGAGAGACTTTTTCCTCCTTCTCTAATGAGACACATTTGACATCAGTTTGGGAATGTGTAACAATTACTTCCAGCTGTATAATGCCAACACACAAGCTTGCACCCAAGTACTGTACACACTATATACATACATACATACATACATACATACATACATACATACATACATACATACATACATACATACATACATACATACATACATACATACATACATACATACATACATACATACATACATACATACTCAGTATTTTCAGTTATGACAATATCATGACAATAAAACAATATCTTGACAAATTGGACCATTTTTGATATTCTTATTTTAGGAAATTCCAAATGCAGGCTCTTACAAATAAAGAGAGTCGCACACTCTCTCTCTATATGTATATATAAACTACCAGTAATTTAGTGGGTAAAACAGTATGCATACAGTACGTAACATCATTGATCTTTACTTAAATGTTTACATTAATATCTACACCCAAATCAAATTACAGTAAAATTTTCATTGATAGCCCGGCTGTTTATTTGCATCAATCACTGAACACCACCACCGCTTATCAGAGAGAGGCTTCTATTTGAGCCAGGGGTCTATTTCCTTAATATACACAGCTTTTGCTCAATAAAATGTTGAGAAGACTACCAAACTGTTTATTGTTATTGTGGGGCGGCAGGTAGCCTAGTAGTAAGAGTGTTGGGCCAGTAACCGAAAAGTTGCTAGATCGAATCCCTGAGCTGACAAGGTAAAAATCTGTCGTTCTGTCCCTGAACAAGCCAGTTATCCCACCGTTCCTAGGCCGTCATTGTAAATAACAATTTGTTCTTAACTGACTTGCCTAGTTAAATAATGAATCAAAATAAACATTAAAATAACAAATCCATTACTGATCAGACTTGCAAAGACGAGGCTGCCTATCATACCCTTCCAATTCTCACTCGTTGTGCCTTCTATCCCCCTGTAGTTGGGTCGACCATGTCAAACCACACTGACGTCTCATCCATGACAATGATGTTTCTCTCCTTTATCTTATTTTGTGCAATCTTTACGGTACTCGCTGAAGTTCACTCGTAAAACAATTCATTTAAATCTGCCGTTTATTTGAAACAGACGTTTATTCCCTGACATGTGTGCCGATGCCCAACCAATGAAGAGGGGCAGGTGATTTGAGACTGCGTTCAATTGAAGTTTTACGTTATGCACTTAAGTCACACTTGGGAACACTGAGGCTTTTTCTTTCCCGGTGAATTTCATACAATGTGGCACCGTGGAGACAATAAAACACGAACATTATTCCAAAAACACTTTGCAGTGAAACACAAATGCAATGCACTTGTGTAATAGATGCATTTCCGTAACAGTAATTGAATGGTGTTTCTTTACGGTGTTGTGGTGCTCCCACTCAGAGACGTGAAGAGGCTGAGGGGATAGTTAACAGGACCCTGCATGTGCCTGGGTCCTGGGGGACAAGCGAGTGGAGAGGGAGCGAGGGTAAAAAAACAAACATTTTGCACACCCAGACCCACTGCTTCACTACATAAATGAAAAGACAAGAAACCAGGTCTTTACAACAATAAAAAAGTCACATCTCTCACTACTCATGTTTTAGAACGTGACCCGGTGGATAAATTAAAGCCTTCCGTGTAGAGAGTGGAGTCGCTGGGATAGATAAGTTGGGCTAGTGTAGCACATAGGTAGCTTTTTATGTGTGGCGCCGACTGGTAAGATGCTTCTGGAAGGGGCGGTCACGTGCGCTGGCAAGGCAGAGGTCGCACGTTCAAGCCTCGGTGCGAGACGAGTCAGAAGGAAGTGGTACTTGTTATGCTAGCAGCGTGCTGTTCTTTACACTGTCACACCATGGCGTTAGATATGCGGAGACTCAAATCCCCATCTATGTAAGCACAGAGGCACACCCCAAAACAGAAGGTGATACTCCCCAAATGGACTCAGGGGGGCAGGGTAGTGGACCAGAGCAAGACAAAAAGCAACAGGAGCAGGAATCAGGGAAGACGAAATGACTTAGCCAAGCGGAAGCTGTTCCTCCTCCACAGAACATATGAATTTGAATATTATATTTCCACATCTTTTGTGCGGGCTGGAGTGTCTGGTTCCCGTATCTTTTGTTGATATAACTACGTGGACGAATCTCAGTTTTGCCATTGAGGTTGAGTGGAGGCTACCCACAAGACACAATGGGCACAGCTAATAGGATTCCCGTAATGGTGGTGGAAAAGCTGTGTGGACTAACAATTACAGTTGGGCCGATTGAGTTTTAAAGAGGTTCCTTTCACCTCCTGTCCCTGTCCTATTCAGCCAGGTCACCCGGGCTCCTCCCTGGTGTTTTGTGTGCAGTTCTTCACAGCTCTCCCTCCATCGCTCAGTGCCTTCACCTCCCTCCTTCCTACTGCCATCAGCACCCTCAATGCAATTAGGCCTACACATCATTGACCCTGAACAAATGAATTCTGGCATTCCTTAATGCTGAAGAAATGCTCCGAGCTAGGCCATTGGATGTTTTCCTGTGAAGCAATACAAAAAAGTCAACACTGGGAAGTTAAAAGGAAAAGAGAGAGAGAGAGAGAGAGAGTGTGGGTCTGTATCCTGAGCATTTCAGTGATACTTTGTTGCTGCTGAGGACAGAAGGCAGGACATTACAGATTCTTAACGCTATATATTAAGATAGGCTCTGGTCCTTTATCGTCTCAGACTCAAAGTCTTTTAATACTATCATTCATTCTCAATTACAATCCTAGTGACAAAGATGATAGCAAACGTCAAGCTAGCAGGCGGCGGCTGTGAATAGGGAAAGGTTGTGTCTAAGAAACTGAACCTATTGGGGGAATCCGTTATTCGACTTTCTAGTTAAGTCTGTCAGGTTTTTTTGGTAAGAAAGTTGTGTCAAACTAAACATAGAGGAAACACAATACTAAACCAGTAAAGATCTGTGATCCTGAGGCTCTAGTTGTAAAACCAGTTTTGCCCTCTTGCATGGTTCTATAGCTAATCTTATCTTGTTTCTCCTTAAGTTGTCACTAAACAGTAGTTTATTTTTAGCATCAACTCGTGTTGGCAAACATAACATTTCATGACAATAAGAGACAAATAGGCTACGGCAACTACCGACAGCACAAGTAAGAAGCATGTATGGTATGGTCCAAATGCACTACATACATTCAGTAAGCACATAAAACATACACACTGCCAAAGAGACTGCTGAGCAATCACAAATACAGAGGCACAAGGGAACCTGACCGTAGCTGAGATGTGAGGCAACCCCCTGCTAAAAGTCTCACCATCACCACTATCGCGAGTAATATTCTATTCATCCGAAGCGTTGTGTGACTGACAACACATTTACTGCTGCACCCCACTGCCTTATCTGTCAAATTGCTGTGACGAACCAGGTATTTCTTTCCCATGCACTTGCTCTGAGGCTTTGTTGGTAAAGATAAGGGATTGTAATAGCTTTCTGGTTGTCAGGATATTTAAGGCGGTTCAGTACAAGCACATCAGGGTTGACAAGCATTCCCAAATTACCTCTGAAACTGAGCACAAAAGATTCTAATTAGCACAGTAGTGTACACAGTTCATTTTAACAATATTCCCCAGTCTACTATCTCATCTGCGTAACCAGTTTTATTAGCAACATGAAAATGGTAAATATCCAGATGCATTACAATGGCCTTGTGAACATGTGAAATGGCCTTGTGGACATGTGAAATGGCCTTGTGAACATGTGAAATGGCCTTGTGAACATGTGAAATGGCCTTGTGGACATGTGAAATGGCCTTGTGGACATGTGAAATGGCCTTGTGGAGATGTGAAATGGCCTTGTGAACATGTGAAATGGCCTTGTGAACATGTGAAATGGCCTTGTGGACATGTGAAATGGCCTTGTGGACATGTGAAATGGCCTTGTGGAGATGTGAAATGGCCTTGTGGACATGTGAAATGGCCTTGTGGACATGTGAAATGGCCTTGTGGACATGTGAAATGGCCTTGTGGACATGTGAAATGGCCTTGTGGACATGTGAAATGGCCTTGTGCACATGTGAAATGGCCTTGTGGACATGTGAAATGGCCTTGTGCACATGTGAAATGGCCTTGTGGACATGTGAAATGGCCTTGTGCACATGTGAAATGGCCTTGTGCACATGTGAAATGGCCTTGTGGACATGAAACTGAACGAAACTGCCCTAAAGCAGCCCAGCGTTCAAGTACAACCCTATTCAACAAGGTCAAGCTGTCTTTAGCTTGTGACGGTAACATATCATATTGACAAAAGTTAAAATGTTTGTGCATTCCAAAAGACCCCCCAAAAAAAAAAAAAAATTGTTATTACAGAAGAACCTGAGGCATACCGTACTATTGTTCCACATTATTACCGAAACTTCTGTACTTTTTCGATACTACAACATGGAAAACGGTACAGTACAATCATTTTTGTTACTTTCGTTTCTTCTATCAAATGTGTATCAAGTCGTATTCACTAGGTTAATCATCTCATGTCTCTTCCTCAACCAAACTGAAAGTGCGAGATGATGTGTCTCGTGAACGACGGGGTCACGACGGGGGCTTAAAGAGACAGCACACACTTTAATATATTCAAATCAAATCAAATGTTATTGGTCACATACACACGGTTAGCAGAAGTCAATGTGAGTGTAGCGAAATGCTGTGCTTCTAGTTCCGACAGTGCAGTAATATCTAACAAGTAATCTAACAATTTCACAACAACTACCTTATACACACAAGTGTAAAGGGATGAATAAGAATATGTACATATAAATATATGGATGATCGATGGCCGTGCGGCATAGGCAAGATGCAGTAGATGGTATGGAGTACAGTATATACATATGAGATGAGTAATGTAGGGTATGTAATCATTATATAAAGGGGCATTGTTTAAGGTGTCTAGTGATACATTTATTACATCCAATTATTAATTATTAAAGTGGCTAGAGATTTGAGTCAGTATGTTGGCAGTAGCCTCTCTATGTTAGTGATGGCTGTTTAATAGTCTGATGGCCTTGAGCTAGAAGCTGTTTTTCAGTCTCTCGTTCCCAGCTTTGATGCACCTGCCCTGACCTCGCCTTCTGGATGATAGCGGGGTGAACTACTGTTCCAGTCGATGGATAGGGGGGTGCTCCCTCTGCTGTTTCCTGAAGTCCACGATAATCTCCTTTTTTTTTGTTGACATTGAGTGTGAGATTATTTTCCTGAGACCACACTCCGTGGGCCCTCACCTTCTCTCTGTAGGCTGTCTCAATGTTGTTGGTAATCAAGCCTACCACTGTAGTGTCGTCTGCAAACTTGATGATTGAGTTGGAGGCATGCATGGCCATGCAGTCATGGGTGAACAGGAGAGGGCTGAGAACGCACCCTTGTGGGGCCCCAGTGTTGAGGATCAGCAGGGTGGAGATGTTGTTTGCTACCCTCACCACCTGGGGGAGGCCCGTCAGAAAGTCCAGGACCCAGTTGCACAGGGCGGGGTCGAGACCCAGGGTTTCGAGCTTAATGACGAGTTTGGTGTTATATACAGTACCGTTCAAACGTTTGGGATCACTTAGAAATGTCCTTGTTTCTGAAAGAAAAGCACATTTTTTTGTCCATTAAAATAACATTAAATTGATCACAAATACAGTGTCGACATTGTTAATGTTGTAAATGACTATTGTAGCTGGAAACGGCAGATTTTTTATGGAATATCTACATAGGCGTACAGAGGCCCATTATCAGCAACCATCACTCCTGTGTTCCAATGGCACGTTGTGTTAGCTAATCCAAGTTTATCATTTTAAAAGGCTAATTGATCATCTGAAAACCCTTTTGCAATTATGTTAGCACAGCTGAAAACGGCTGTTTAAAGAAGCAATAAAATTGGCCTTCTTTAGACTAGCTAAGTATCTGGAGCATCAGCATTTGTGGATTCGATTACAGCCTCAAAATGGCCAGCAACCAAGATCTTTCTTCTGAAACTCGTCAGTCTATTATTATTCTGAGAAATGAAGGCTATACTACAGTATATACTACAGTGTTTCCCACTTTTTATAATGTAGATGTATGACCCTCCCCCCCACACACACCACCACTACCCCATTCACCCCTACCACACTCTGTTCTATTGTAGTATATACTATAGTAATTACTGTAGTGTTTTTGAGGACTGTGGTACGTTGTAGTATTTACTATAGTATATTACAAAATTATATAGTAAGTACTAAACATGATCGAGGGATACTACAGTGTGTAGTATAGTATTCTGCAGTATGCTACAGTTCACTACAGAATTCTATTGTAAGTACTAAACATGATCGAGGGATACTATAGTGTGTAGTATAGTATTCTGCAGTATGCTACAGTTCACTACAGAATTCTATAGTAAGTACTAAACATGATCGAGGGATACTACAGTGTGTAGTATAGTATTCTGCAGTATGCTACAGTTCACTACAGAATTATATAGTAAGTACTAAACATGATCGAGGGATATTACAGTGTGTACTATAGTATTCTGCAGTATGCTACAGTTCACTACAGAATTCTATTGTAAGTAATATTTTTTATTATCATCTCGGTATCGAGTACGGTGATACTAAACCTGGTATCGGTATCAAAGTCAAAATTCTGCTATTGTGACAGCATTAGTTTGTACTGCCTCTACAACATACGCTTTTTGCATAAGTCAGTTGAAAAGTTTCTGCAGGGTGTTTGTATAACCTAATTGGAGTGTTGTGTTAGATTCCTTCTCTGGAGCTTACCATCAGTTACTGGAATTTGACTTCATGCAAATAGGAAGTATGTCCATTCACGCTTTAACCTGGATTGCCTCACGCATAACTAGTGTATTACAAAGATCTCAGATGAAATCACAATTCAAAGTGTTTTCAAATTAGGTCTGGTTTGCCATGGCAAGATGAATGCCTCTGATTCTTTGTCCTCGCGTAGTTATTTTCAAAGCTTTACACTGTCTCGCGACTAAGGCAACGGTGTACTATTTTGCTCTAAAAGCATTTTAATCCATGGTCATTTATGTGAAAGACGTATGCTAACACAAGCAGAGTAAAAAGGCTGTAGCTCGTCTAATTCAAGTATCTCTCTCTCTCTCCCCCCCCCCACACCTCTCAGATAGCCTACCAACATAGTATCAAGCCAAGGCACCTAAGCTTCCACAGACTGAGTTTCCTTTGATTGCAGTCATGTCAGATCACTGCCGAGTGATGCAACCATCACCTTACTTGTCATTCTAGTAACAAAACTCAGTGGGGAAGAGATTCCATAGTGCAAAACAATGTACTGATCCTCAACACCCATGCTCTGATACAACCTGTTCTCAATACCCTGTGAAAGCAACCACCTCTTCCGCTTTACTTCGGTATCATGTCCCCTCATCTTTTGAATGGTCTTGACGATTATATCATCAAATTCGTGATAACACGGTCATTTAAGATAGATATGAAATTATATTTGTGTTTGTGGATGAATTTACTTCTGCCAGATGCCTATTATGAAGTTTTGCGCTGAAGACAATTGCGCTACATATTTGCCCATTGAATACCATTCAAAAAGACTATAAAAGTTTAAAAAACAACAAGGCTACTTCCTGGAAAACTACACATCGATTGCATAAGCAAAGAATACAAATGTATTCTGCAATCCTGGTTATTTTGTCAAACCTAATTGTATGTAAAATAGGGTCATTTAAACGTCTACAGTAGCGTTGATATTTTTGCATAGTGCACGATAAAAGAAAAGTTCAGTGATACCAATCATATTCCAGGAAACCCACCAGTATGTCCTTATGTCCTAACAGCATCTGTTTTCTTCATCAGGCCGGTGAAAGAGTACAGTTGGCTGTACTTTGGTGCTGTATTTGCATTGCAAACGTTGTACCTGATTGAACACTCACTTCCCCCTAGAGCCAGTCACTAGATGTCAACAAACCTGTGCTGTGAGCAACTTCGGGGGACCACTTCCTCCTCTCCACAGAAACCTCCTCCCTCCTCCTCCCCTCTCCACTGCTGCAAAATGGCTGGGGCCTGTTAAACCGTAATGTAGCCGAGAGAGTGAAAAGGGGGAGACTCAGTGCTCAAGAGTGTTGCTGAGTAACTACTCTAAGTGGCTGTATCTCCTGATTGGCTGCCACAGTGTTTACTGCAATCTGTCATCTCACCAAAACAACACTGCTCTTTCTCTGAGGGGAGCTGTCCAAAATGGAATGTGCAGGGAGAGAATGGCTATCCGTTTTATCACTGACCCTGAATGACCATTTGCCCCTGACCTGTCACCTGATCGGAGGAAGTCATCACCTATAATTTGTGAATATAAACAAAGTGCCATAGTGATATAGGTCAGAAACCTCATGCTCTTGACCCTCAATATTACTGTTGGTGTCAGCATAATCTGATTATAAGGGTCATACATTGTTGTATGAGCTTAAATAATACATCCCTATACGAATAGGCTAAATAACTGTACTGGTGAAGTAGTAGAGGAATTGACCATTTGAAGGCTTTTAGTGAAGTTCAGCTCAGTTCAAAGAGGTATCTTCCTATTTGGTGAATGTAACACCACAACTATGACACAAACCATTTTGCAGAACCATGAACTGTACAGTGGCCAGACAGGGAATTGTGAACAGGAGTCTGTATGTTACTGGGCTTTTGTAACATACTGTATGTAGCCAACCACAAATCTTCAGAATGGAAATATGGCAGGTTGCAAAACCAATGCAAAAAGACGTCCACACTAGGGCTGCAAATTCAAGAAAGCATACAGTATTATATAGAACCCTTATTGAATGGAACTTCCTTCCATCTCTTACTGCTCAAATAAACAGCAAACCTGGTTTCAAAAACAGATAAAGCAACACCTCACGGCACAACGCCTCTCCCCTATTTGACCCAGATAGTTTGTGTGTATGCATAGATATGTAGGCTACGTGTGCCTTTATAAAAATATATGTAGTTCTGTCCTTGAGCTGTTCTTGTCTATTGATGTTCTGTATTATGTCATGGTTCATGTTTTGTGTGGGACCCCAGGAAGAGAAGGTGCTGCTTTTGCAATAGCTAACGGGGATCCTAATAAAATACCAAATACCAAAATACTATTTCTGGATCTTTACATGAACCAATAATGCTGGCAAAGTTAGGCAAAACGCATGTTTTATTGTTAATAAACATATGTAAGGCAGTTATATTTGAAATTATATTTTTCATATTATCATAGAACACGGTCAGCACCATGAAAATGGCTTGTCCCTCAAGCCAGGAGTCATAGTTTAGTGACATACGAGTCAAAATACATATTTTTAAATGTTATAATACAATGGAAAGTATTATAGCGGTGTAGGGAATTACTTAAAATAACTAGAATATCAACTAAATATTATAAATAAATTACAGGGAATAGCTGTCCCTCAATTTCATGTCACTGGTGTTACCCTTAAAATATATATATATATATATATGCTAAAGAAACGCTACATACATGCCAACTTCTTCCTGGGTCAAAGGTTCATTGGAGGCAGGTCTGTTTTGAAGAGCACATGATGAGTCTGCATTCTCTCTTGATATGTTAGCAATTTGATGATTAATTTGGTAATGTAATGCAAATCTTTACAACAGTGACTGGTGTTATGCAGTATATAGTATGGGGAAAGGAAATATGATTTAAATCATTTATCCAATTACATTATGAAGTGATTTATTTACAATTTAAGAAGTGTGGTTTGAGGTTCTGTGGCAACCATTTTAGATGTGCCATCTTGTCATCAGATTCGTCACTGGTGTTACTGTTCCTGCTGGTAATACCTGTGACAATCAACAGCACTGCTAACTTTTATTATCAACTTAAGTTTTTATACAGTTTCAATATTGTAATTTGTAACATAATATATATTTCCTTTTGATAGATATGGCAAATAACGTGCTGCTGAAAAGCAAAAGACTCTATAGACAGCGAAGGGATGCTGACCCAGATGACCCAGACTGTAGAGCAGGCTACCTTGAAAAACCCCCCACCAGACTTACTTATAGGATTTAGAAAAAAAGAAAGAGTGAACGATCTCACAGAAAGAGGAAAGAAATGGCGGGTCAGACAGGAAAAACACAGATGTTGAGAGCAGGAAAGACGGTGTTGACCCCCGCCCCCATTTTCTCCAGACTGTCAACCCTGTACTTCAAGGTCGGAATTTAACACAATGTGGCTGTACTAAGTAGGAAGACATTAGTACTTATTTACAGAGTTCCTTAAAGGGATAGTTCACCCATGTTTCTTTACCCTGTAAGCAGTTTGTGGACAAGGTATGACAGCAGCACGTGCTTTGGTTTTGTTTTGGCCACTGTTTCACGTGCTAACTGTTTAGCATTTGTGGCACAATAACTCAATGAGTTGCATATAGATTGTTTGAATGAGAAGTGCATGAACTTGCATTGATGTAAAAAAAAAAAAGTAAGCCTTTTAAACAGTGGCCAGGTAAACAAAATCAAAGCATGGGATTGTTGTCCTACCTTGTCCATTAAGCCATTTTGTAATTTGGGTGAACTATACCTTTAAGTAGGCTTCCAAAATGTTTGTCACATGGCAGAATTATTTATGTTTTACCCGAAGTTATATAGTTTTGTGAATAGGCATGACAGAAATAAAGTAGGATTTCATGTGTGTATCATCTTTGAAAGATTACATCTTTATGTTTTGCAGACAAACCATAGCGCAGAGGTCGACACCGGACAGTACATAAAGCCTGAAGGAAACAGCATAAGTTGCAAGAAACGTTGTCAGCATTTGCAGGGTACAAATCAAGACCCTGAAAGTCTAAGAACGGAGACGAGAAGCACACTACATGGCCACCCTGCCTCCTCAACAATTAAAAAAAACTCTAAACTTCCACTATGGGCCTTGGGGGGACTTTGAGCAAAGCAAAGCAGCCAAATCAGACACAGCCAAACAAGGGTTTGCAAATATACTGAGATGAAAGCTAATAAATACATGCAAATTCCAAAAGTTGTGTGAGCAGAGCAATGTTTTTTTTTTTTTATACAAAGCCTGGAAGCAACAAAAGAGGTCAACAAGCAAGCTTGGTGGAAATAAACAAGAGGACAGACAGCCTTGAGACAGTTTTACCTAGCAGGCAAGCCCCTGCCAAGAAAGACACTATCACACTAAGGAAGGTGAAGAAACAGGAGGCTCCTTTGTGATTCCCGGTGTAACCTCCACAGGAAATACGTTGCTGAGCATGGGCAACAGATTTCATCATACGCCGCCTTCTGAAGGGAGAGACCCTTTTGGGTGGTGACACCGCAGGAGAGGCCAAGAAACATGCCGGTGCAAGACTCATGACAAATAGCAGTTTATGGCAAATAAAATGCTCAACCTTGGACATAACCGAGGAAGAGCTTGTTACCCAGTTCCAGGAACGGCACTTTAAAATGTAGGAGACATCTGTTCAACATTCGATGGCAGGTACCACAGCTACCGGACCTTGAGAGAGAACCTGACCAATGACTGCCTGATCCATATAGTTTTTAGTGAAAACTTCAAATGCATGTATGCTTCAGAGATCCAGTCAGTTCACTTCGGGGGTTCACACAAGCAGGTGACGCTCCACACTGGTATCCTCTATGTGGCAGAGGAGCCCCCACCCATCTCTTTCTGCACCTTCTCACCCAGCAGCCATATGGGCACAGCTGGACCCCATTCTGGACATGCTAAAACAGCAGTACTCTACCGTGAAACACCTTCACTTCTTCAATGATGGCCCTGCCACCCAATATAAACAGAAGGTCAACTTCTATATGGTTCGCACTGAACCTTTCAAGAACGGCATCCAGGGAACGGGTGCTCCGGATGGAGTGGGTGGTTCACAGCTGACCTCTTGGTCCACCACGGGAAAGACATAACTGAAATGTGTTTCTATTAGGAGGTAAGAGACTCTGGCACTCAAATACAGTTGTATTATGTCAGTGAGGAAGAGGTGGCATAAAGTAAGCATAAAAGGAACCATGCGAATGCACCAGGCTCTTAATATCATGCCTGGCATCCTAAAATGTCTCTGCCAAGCAGCGCAAGGAGTGTGGGATTGCCCATGTTATGGACTCCAAGAAATCACTCTCCCGACAGTGCCTGCTAATGGCAACGGTCTCTCACCTCCACATCAAACAGATGTCATTGACCCGGATGCCTCAGCTCCACTTCGTCCAGATGTCATTGAGGCTCGCCACCCTGGACAGTGGTGCATTGTGAACTATGACGAACAAACAAACCCTGCCGTTATACTGGAGGTCGAAGAACAAAAGGTCAAAGTTAAGTGCATGCACAGGGATGGAGTCAACAAGTTCTTCTGGCCAAGCCCAAGAGATGATATCAACTGGTATGGGGATTTACCAGATTGTGTGTCTGATGCCAAAGCCGCTGCCAGTGAACAAAAGATCAGATTGACCACAGTATCTGGAAGTACTTGGAGGAGCACATGAATGTGTGAAAGTGGCAGGTGTGAACTGGCTACCAAAGAAGAAGCCGTCAGCGGCTAGAAAGCAATGGAGACTGGCTCGGAGATGACAACAGATGGACGTGACACAATAACATGGCAAAGACGAACATCTCAAGTAAAAGTGAAGTTAGTATGGGAAATAATTTGTACGGGAAAAGTTAGTACAGGAAATGGGCCTATTACATGAACATTTTTTACTTTAGTCCTAGTTTACATTCAATGTTGTGTTTCTATTGTTATAATAGACATGTTTTATGTTGTTAGGAAATACATTTTAGTCCATAAGATTAAGACCAAAAGATGAAGCCTATTGACTAAAATGTATATCCTAACACAACATTGTTGTACAAAGTAAAAAATGTCTTGGCCAGAAGAAATGAAAGATATTACTAAGTTAATCAAATGTGTATGAAATAATGATATGTTATGTCATTGCTTTCAGATTGTGTCACTGGTGTTACATTGCATCACTGGTGTTATTGCATGGCATGTTGGTGTTCTGGCATCAGTTGCCCATTGTCATAGAATATGTTTATTTGTATTGACACAACTGTTGCTGCGTTCATTAGTAAGCATTTTAAGAATATGCTAATCCAATTTTGGTGACTTAGCCTCAATTATTTCTGATGTTACAACACAAAACACATGGTAGAAATATGGAAATGTCTCACAATAGAACTTTACACACACCGGTTTAAAGTAATTTATTACTAATCAAAACAATTTCTTAATAATAGCATTAACCCTTTGTCTTTAATTATATATGCAAATTCAATTATGAAATTACATTCAGAAAAGCCAGAATTGTCAGCTAAAATATAGGTAACACCAGTGGTGTGAAGTACTTAAGTAAAAATACTTTAAAGTACTTGTTTTTTGGGGGTATCTGTACTTTACTATTTATATTTTGACAACTTTTACTCGACTACACTCCTTTTAATTTATTTAAAAATATATATTTTTACCCCAATTGGTAGTTACAGTCTTGTCCCATCGCTGCAACTCCCGTATGGACTCGGGAGAGGCGAAGGTCGAGAGCCATGCGTCCTCCGAAACATAACCCAGCCCAGCTGCTTCTTGACACAATGCCAACTTAACCCGGAAGCCAGCCACACCAATGTGTTGGAGGAAACACTGTATACCAGGCAACCGTGTCAGAATGCACTGCACCCGGCCCACCACAGTAGTTGCTAGTGCGCAATGGGACAAGAACATCTCTGCCGGCCAAACCCTCCCCAAACCCGGACGACGCTGGGCCGATTGTGCTCCTGGTCATGGCCATCCTGGTCATTGGGTCTCCTGGTCATGGCCAGCTGCAACAGACTTCAACCAGGATCTCTAGTGGCACAGCTAGCACTGAGATGCAGTGCCTTAGACCGCTCCGCCACTCAGGAGTCACTATAATGACATAATGTACAATAAATAGATTAATACATTCCATTCGAAAAGTGTCTTCATTCAAAATAATCGTCTTAGATTAAAAAAATATATTAAAGGTAACATACACTACATGACCAAAAGTATGTGGACATTTGCTGATCAAACATCTCATTCCAAAATCATGGGCATTAATATGGTGTTGGTCCCCACTTTGTTGCTATAACAGCCTCCACTCTTCTGGGAAGGCTTTCCACTAGATGTTGGAACATTGCTGCAGGGACTGGCTTGCATTCAGCAACAAGAGCATTAGTGAGGTCGGCACTAATGTTGGGCGATTAGGCCTGGCTCGCAGTCAGCGTTCCAATTCATCCCAAAGGTGTTTGATGGGGTTGAGATCAGGGCTCTGTATGGACCTCGCTTTGTGCACGGGGGCATTGTCATGCTGAAACAGGAAAGGGCCTTCGCCAAACTGCCACAAAAGTTGGAAGCACAGAATCGTCTAGAATGTCATTGTATGCTGTAGCGTTAAGATTTCCCTTCACTGGAACTAAGGGGCCTAGCCCGATCCATGAAAAACTGCCTCAGACCATTATTCCTCCTCCACCAAACTTTACAGTTGGAACTATGCATTTGGGCAGGTAGTGTTCTTCTGGCATCCGTCAAACCCAGATTCGTCCATCAGACTGCCAGATGGTGAAGCCTGATTCATCACTCCAGAGAACGCGTTTCCACTGTTCTAGAGTCCAATGGCAGCGAGCTTTACACCACTCCAGCCGATGCTTGGCATTGCGCATGGTGACCTTAGGCTTGTGGGCAGCTGCTAGGCCATGGAAACCCATTTCATGAAGCTCCTTACGAACAGTTATTGTGCTGACGTTGCATCCAGAGGCAGTTTGGAACTCAGTAGTGAGTGTTGCAACCGAAGACAGACACATTTTGTGCGCTACATGGTTCAGCATTCGGCGATCTCGTTCTGTGAGCTTGTGTGGCCTACCACTTCGAGGTTGAGCCGTTGTTGTTCCTAGACGTTTCCACTTCACAATAACAGCACTTACAGTTGACTGCGGCAGCTCTAGCAGGGAAGAACTTTGACAAACTGACTTGTTGGAAAGGTGGCATCCTATGACGGTGCCACATTGCAAGTTACGACGCTCTTCAGTAAGGCCATTCTACAGCCAATGTTTGTCTATGGAGATCGCATGCATGGCTGTGTGCTCGATTTTATACACCTGTCAGCAATGGGTGTGGCTGAAGCAGCCACATCCACTATTTTGAAGGTGTGTCCACAACCTGTTGTATACATACTGTATGTGGTGCTATTATATGTGACTGAGATTAATTTATTGGGTGGCACATGGGTGGCAGGGTAGCCTAGTGGTTAGAGTGTTGGACAAGCAACCGGAAGGTGGCAAATTCAAATCCCTGAGCTGACAAGTACAAATCTGTTGTTCTGCCCCTGAACAGGCAGCTAACCCACTGTTCCTAAGCCATCATTGAAAATAAGAATTTGTTCTTAACTGACTTGCCTAGTTAAGTATAAAATAGGGCTGAAAGGTGGGTTTAGATGTTCCCCTTATATGTGACTGAGATGAATTTATTACAAGATGGCATAGGGCTGAAAGGTGGTTTTAGAGGTCCCCCCTTTAAATGTATTTTATCAGTACAAGATTGTTCCACAAAAGCAGTATTTATTCAATATGAAAAATAGCCACCACTAAATAGACTACCTACTAAATGTGCACTGTCTGTGTCAAGTGAATGTGGTCGTATTCAGAGCACGTTCTGAAAGTGGAGGCGGCTGGCGCCCAATGAGCCAAAAAACAATTTCTGCCTAAAGCAAATTCCGATTCCTCATGATCAAATTAGCGTACATAATTGAGATTAAATTGTTACAAACACCCTCAAACATCTATCATAATGAATCAATAATTAGGTATCACTTTGTTAGGAGTGATTAGAATGCCTTTCAAACCTCTGCGCACACCATCAATTCCAAAATTATTCTCTAGTCGAGTAATTTTTGTTTGGTAGTTTTGAAAGGAAAATTTGTCGCAACGACAATATATATTTTTTCAGATTTGTTACAATCTGCAAAAAAAAACATTGTTCACTCGTTTTTAAAGCCTTGCCCACTTTCTGTGTGAGGGCTCTGATTCGCTGGATCTGAGCGCGGATGCCGTCATCATTCGGGATGCCCATTCATCTGGGCCGCGTTCAGTAGAACGCAACGTTTTGGAACGTTCAGATAGAAATAGACAATATAGAACACACACATGCCTCTCCAACATGTAAAATGAGTAACCCCCAGCTCTATTCATGGCATTTCTATCTGCAACGTTCGAGAACGTTTGGCAACTGAATGTGGCCCTGTGCACTTGGGCGTTGGACTCCGCATCTTATTAGCAACACGGGAAATTTCTCCATTTTCCACCCTGTCTACAGCGACATAGCCACAAATCTGGGATTTTTTATTACTTCTCTTCACTTGGCAGGTATTTTCTGCAATTTTCCAATTTTGTTCACTAAGACTGGACTTTGATTACTTGTCCAGTAAACGTTTCAAAGAGGAGCCTCCGCAAAGTGCTTGCATTTAAGAAAGAGTCTAGTAGTGGTCTTTGTTCATTTTTTTTGGATCGGTTGAGTTTCTTTGTTGGAGCGAAAGCATGGGAGCGCAATTCTCCAAGACAGCTGCAAAAGGCGAAACCACGGTTGAAAAGCCAGGAGAGGCTGCCGCTTCACCAACCAAGACCAATGGACAGGTAATGGATTTAAATATATATTTGTATCCGAGTTAAAGGAAATATAGATATACGGTTGGTTTGCGCAAAGGTTCTCTGCTTGCGTTATTGTGTTGTGGGCACTTATGGAGACGTTCGCCAGGCTGATGGAGAAAACAACCACGATTGGAATACATTGATTGTACACTATTTCAACAAACAGTTGATCACTGATTTGAAATACAATTTCTAAAATTGTACAATTTATTACAAAAGCCCAAACTGATTTGGATAATTATTTGTTGACACATTTTGGTAACATATTCAGTCGTTTTCATTGATTCATTTGATGTGTGGGGATTTCGGTTAATTGGGTGAATACTTTGTTTGAAATTTCGGATTGTGAGACAGCGGAAATTGGTATCGAATTGTTGGACCTTATGTAGTTAAATGGATAAATCATTTTTGAATCAAAAATCTTAACTGAAACTGAGCACAAATCTAATAACTTGAGGCAATCGGTGGGTGAATGGGAAGATGAACGACGCCAACAATGGCTTGCCACGGTCTAGCTAGCCAACACGCCTTTTGTTACAGATGCTCGAATAGAGAGCAGGGATGGTTACTACCACACGGGAGCAGGGGAACCACATTTGATAATGCGCCCCTTCTGTAGTTGGTATAAGTGTTGGAGTGGATGGTATTTATTAAAGTGATAAGGATGATGGTTCTGGTGCTGTTTAGTTTTGGGGGTATGCATCTGAAGGATGCTCTGCGTGATCTGGTGTATTAATGAGCATCTGCTGTTTAATGAGCAGATGCTTTGCTTTGGCGCTTCGGTGTTGGAGCGACTGGCAGACACGCATCGCCCCCTAGCGAACCATCCGAAACCGTGTCTCCCTTCTCTCATTGCCGGAGGTGGCTCATTCTCGCACGTGATTACGGGAAAATAGTTTCAATTCTGCATTCCTAAAACGAATTCTGTGTTGAATTTGTAACTCGCAAAGCAATTAGCCTGCCGAAGCCCGTGCGTAAAGGCCCATTGATACTAAACATGTTTTTTTTTTAAATTAGACAGAGGGCTGTATGCGTTTGTCCCGATTTATTTTTGTGGTGTCTACTGCCCCTTGTGTCACTGAGTGACAATAGTCCATATCACACGTAATATTCCACGCTTGCTTTTTATGTGATGTTTAATGGCCTCTGTCTTTAGGAAAATGGCCATGTGAAAGTGAACGGAGATGCCTCTCCTGCGGCTGCAGAGGCAGGCAAAGACGAGGTGCATGCCAATGGTAGTGCCACGGCTGAGGAGGCTCCAAAAGCGGAGGCTGCAACTGCAGAGGCTGCACCCTCAGCAGCAGCAGTAGAAGGGGAAAAGGCAGAGAATGCAGAGGCTGTGTCTCCAGCAGCTGAGGGTGAGGCAGCTAAACCGGAGGAGGGTGCCACGCCTTCAACCAGCAACGAGACCCCCAAAAAGAAGAAGAAGCGCTTCTCCTTCAAAAAGTCCTTCAAGCTTAGCGGTTTCTCCTTCAAAAAGACCAAGAAGGAGACAGGCGATGGGGCAGAGGGTGAGGAGGCCGCTGCGTCCACCGATGAGGCCAAGGATGAGGCAGCCGAGGCCCCAGAGGCCACTGCCGAAGGGGAAGCCAAGACTGCGGAGGGAGAGGCCAAGCCTGCCGGTGCTGGGGAGGAAGCTAAGGAAGCAGCAAGCCCCACAGAGGCCAAGCCTGAGGAAACAGCAGCAGCACCCGCTGAGGAGGCCAAGGCAGCTGCCGCCGAGGAGCCAAAAGCAGAGGAGAAGCCAGCGGAGCCTGCTGCGGAGGCACCCAAAACGGAGGAGGCTGTACCTGCAACAGAGGTCGCATCCAGTCCAGAGGCCCCCGCTGCCGCAGAGGCCAGTGCTGAGTAAAGCTGGAAAACGCGAAGAGCAAAACGGAAGAAATAAAAAAAACAAAAAGATAATCAAAAAAACATTTCCCTGTTTGTATGTTGGAGTGGTGCCAGTTCCTGGCTTTGGAGAACTTGTCTACAACCAGGGGTATTTTAAAGCTTTTCTTTTTTTGTTTTCCCTTCCCCCTCCACAAAACCCATCTTGGTCCATTGTTACTACCATTCCAACGGGCAGAGGTGGGTTGCTTAGAAACGTAATATTACAGGAAAAGAAATGCATCCACACTCTGCCATATATTTTTTTTGCATCTGTATTACATGTTTTTTTTTTGTTGCATTTTTATACAAAATGTACCTTGTCAAAATGTATGGACATGCCCATGGTATGGAGGAGGTGGGGTATGTAGATGAGTTGAGATGTAAATGAAGGCGGTTTTGGGGTGGGCGGGGGGGGGAGATTTGGAGGTGGCACCTTTGTGCCTGGGAATTGTGCCACAGACTATAATGTAAAGAGAGGTCTTAAAAACGAGAATGAAACAAACACCTATGTACCACAAGAGTACCATGCGGTTTATAACACTAAGTCATTTTTTACTATGAGACGACAAAAAAAAAAAAAAAAACACAATTCCCAGAGCTAGGTTTAGGAAGTCATTAAAAAAAATTCATAGGAGCTTTTCACTAATCTCATTAGCTGTACCAGTCAGTGATTCAGTAGAAATACAAGTTGTATAGGCTTTATTGTTTATTGCTGGTTTTATGACCTTAATAAAGTGTAAGTATGTATAGGCGGGGTGTTTTTAACTATGATTATTGTACAAATGAAATCTTGATCTCAAGAAGCACATGAAGTTTGCAGCTCTTTCCACCCGCTCATTTTTGTAAGATAACAAAAACAAATTCATCCTGGATGACCTTTTCAGCAATTTTGAACTCAACCAAGCTGTGATAAGTGGAATGGTTACTGTTTATATACTGTGGTATGTTTTGATTACAGCAGACAATGCTTTTTTCCCCAGTGGTCTTTGACAAATTAAGGAATCTCTATCAGATGCGACGTTTGTGTAGCATCTAGTCTCTTTTCTTTTCTTTTGTAAATACCGGAGAAGCTTTGACCAATTTGACTTAGAGATGGAATGTAACTTTGCTTAAAAAAATGCTATTAAACTCCTGCTTAGTGTTCTAATTTTCTGTGAGCACACTAAAAGCAAAAATAAATGTGAATAAAATTTGAGCAGCATCTGTCTTTTCATTTAACCAATTTCTATTCCTTTTAAGATGGACTCCGCAATAGGGGGAAACAGCGCCACTAGCCGCCCCACCGCAGTTGTTTTTGTTGCCAACCAGAGTGTTGCGCAGCATGGTCAAATAAATTGCCGTATATATTGTGCTATTCTATTGCATGTGCAAACAGTGTTTGTTGTAATGTCACAAACGGATGTTTTTTTCCACTATGGAGTCCAGCTTTAACCGTTCAGATGGAGGTGGTAAGTGGGTCGTTGAGTGTTGTAATTGGTAAATTGATGCGTAATTTCAACATGTGTAACACCCCCCCCACCCCACACACACACACTCTAATTGAGCTTTTGCCCATTAACATCAGATCTTTTTCAGAGCTGATCAGATTGGTCAAAATAATTGGGCTGCCTGTTTTAAATGCAGCCATAGTGTGTTCAAACTAATTTAGTATTCAGACTAACTACCGCCAACTTTTCTACATACTCAAACATTACAGTATCATTGTAGAAGCACCTTGCCGCAAAAACACCAAGAGGGTTTCACCTATCATTTGAACTTGTGTCGTCACAGCTAGTGTCACTGGCCCTCAGTTATCTACAAAAGTCCAACATGGAATACTCAATGGTACGGACAAATCTATGTCACCTTGCAAGTATTATACAACTAGGCCGAACTCATTCAAAACCTTTTTAAATGAATCATGGACCAGAATTGATTAATTTGTCACGGGGATCAGGGTTTGTTCATTGTACGTTCCATCGCTATTAGTTTAGTGCTATTCCCCGCCCCCAACATGACCACATGCAGCCTACATCACTGAATTCTCATTGACGTTAAATACGTTGACATTTTGCGAATCATATTTTGAATGGTGTGCGATTGCAGCACACTAGTTATTCAGTAACTGGTACAATGCCAATGGAAATTATGAAATGTCAGTGAAGACCTTTTGTGCCGCTCATTCTTGTAAAAAAGAGACCCTCAATACACAGAGACTCAGTACTTTGCAATATTAGACCTCAAAAGGTCTTCACTGACATGTTATCATTTCCATTGGCATTGTACCAGTTACTGAGTAACTATTGTGCTGCAATCCCATTCAAAATATATCAACGTAGCATGTTATGCATGCTACATTGTAATACACAAAATGGCAACAAATAGAAAAAACATACTATAAATTGCAATTGTTCATCAGTAGACGAATAGGCCACAAAATAGGTGTATGCATGTGTCTCTGCTGACTGGGTTGCAGCTTCCTGGTGTTTTGAATTTCACACGTGCTATTTTCCTGCTTGCAGGTGTGTCATAGCTACTAGTAGGCTAAGTTTCTGTAATGAAAATCTAGATATACTTCATCAGCATGTCTATCTAGACAACTTGATTAAAGATATTCAGGGTTGTGTTAGCAATCACGACGGTTGAAATTACTAGGCCAAAATGGTAGGCAAATAAGCTATAACAACCAGCGCCGTGCGGAGCCCTGAGGAGTGGTGCCAGGAAAATAACCCGTCCCTTAACTTCAACATAACGAAGGAGCTGATCGTGGTCTACAGGAGACAGCAGAGAGAGCACGTCTCCATCCACATCGATGGGGCCGCAGTGGAGAGGGTAAAAAAACAATTCTAGTTCCTTGGCGTGCACATCACTGACAACCTGAAATGGTCCCTTTACACAGGCAGCGTGATGAAGAAGGCGCAACTGAAATTCGTCTGGGCCCCTAAGACCCTCAAAAACTTCTACAGATCCACCATTGAGAGCATCCTGTCGGGCTGTCTTGCACCATGCGCAACCGCAGGGCTCTCCAGAGGGTGGTGCTACAGCCCAACGCATCACACTGCCCTCCAGGACATCTACAGCACCCGGTGTCATGGGAAGGCCAAGAGAATCATCAAGGACCCCCCAGCCACCCGACGAGGCACGGCCTGTTCACCCCGCTACCATGTAGAAGGCGGAGACAGAAAAGGTTCATCAAAGCAGGGAAAGAGAGTCTGAGTAACAGTTTCTATCTCCAGGCCATCAGACTATTAAACAGTCACCACTAGCCGACCGCTGCCCAGTAACCTGGCCGGAACCTTCGTCACTGTTCTATCCGGCTACCACCTGGTACACTACCCTCCAACTTAGAGGCTGCTGCCATATGTACAGTCATTGAACACTGGTAACTTTAATATTGTATGTATATGTACATACATACTGTATGTATATACTGTTTTCCACAGGAGGTTGGTGGCACCTTAATTGGGGAGGACAGGCTCGTGGTAATGGCTGGAGCAGAATGAGTGAAATAGTATCAAATACATCAAACACGTTTTCCATGTGTTTTATGCCATTCCATTTACTCCGTTCCAGACAATATCATGAGCCATCCTCCCTCAGCAGCCTCCACTGCCGGTATTCTAGTCATGACTCATCCTATATAAAACTTATTTTCCAGGCTATTTTCATTGCTAGATATTACTATACTCTTGGAGCTAGCAACATGAGCATTTCGCTGCACCTGCAAATCTGTGTACACAACTAATACACTGATTCCTTGATGAAAATAACAGGCAGGGTTACATCGCCATCGTGTGGCTGCTATGCAATGTGCCACAAAAGAAATCCCCAGTGAAATTTGTATCGATTTGGTTTTAGCAAGAACTGACATGATGCCAGTTTACAAAGAATGCAGTATATCATCTTTATGTTCGGTTATGATAGGGCTACAGTTGAACTAAGCTTATGGCACTTGTCATGCAAGCTAACATGTGGATGACATCTCTGGAGAACACCGGTCTACCAGGCAAGTCTAAGGCATGGGGAATACCAACAGAGGTTACATCCCAGACTCCCTCTGGCCACTGCTTGTATATGATGTACCTCTTTCAACAGTTTATAGTGTAGTCTGATGTCTATAGTAGAGTCTGTATCCTGGTGTTCATTATGTACGTACTGTGTTAATATCAAATTCATTGTCCATCTGTATATTATTGTTTGTGGCAGAACCATTCCTATACATGCAAACAAAGGTGATTGGGATTCTGCAATGAACCCCGTCGTATTATAGATCATTTAAATGATCATGGTTGATTTAACATATTTAGCCCCAACTAATATAATACATACACACCACATAGGATTTTTAAAAAAGAAGCTTTTAATTGGCAAATGCAAAATATCTACAGGAACACCCACATACTCTGGTCTAAAAACACATACTTTAATTACAAGTAGACTTCTCATTTAGAAGATAATGCATATTGAAATATAAAAGCATTCAAAAAGGTATCAAAGGAAAGTACAGCAAACCCAGGTTGGTCACAAATCCTAGAAATCCACAGCTACAGTCCACAAAAGGAAACTAAGTCTTCACAACGAACGTACAGCTACAGATCAATGAGAAATATAACGCTTCTGGTATGGAGTCAGGCTCTAAGGTGTAGAATCAGCCACAGTTAGCTGTCCTGGCTGCCACAGTCGGGTCTGTCCATGGAGAGATCACAGCACCACCATGTGGCTGAATCAGGCACTGCTAGTCTGCTCAGTCTTCACACTGGAAAGTGTGCCGGTTTCCCCACCCCAAAACATAACAGAAGTCAGTGTCTGAATACATTAGTAACTACTTCTAATTAAGCACAATTTCGTACCTCAAACTATAAGTAGCTGGTCGTGACAAGTAATTATGATGAAGTCTTTATTGTGATAAAGGGGAGGATGAGAGATTACAATGGTCTGTACTCCCCCTCCTGAGATTATCATAATTGTTTTGGATCTTGCAGCACTGCACAAATGAGGGCTGACAGGAATTCATGACCTCCTTTTAAAACTGTACAAACAGTGGCAGGGTGCCACAATTACGCTTAGCTGCCTATGTCAGTTCTCAGTGCTTGCTTCCTTCGATTTCTCCACCTCTGTACAGAAGACAGCACAAATTAACAAGTTGTACAAGTTATCAATTCAATATTTCTAGGTTATTTTCTTCATCCAACTCAATCTAAAATGAAGGGAATTGCAAGTGTTCTTGAAAGTCCTTCACAAAAAAAGGTTTGTAGTCAGGGTAACCAAGTTCTGAATACTCACCAACTTTCTCTTTGTCTCCCTCCTCAACTCGAGTCCGTTTTGTTCCTTTCTTGTGATTGGCTTCGTTCCTCCTTCCTCCCTCTCCCTCGTCCTCAGAGTCAGAGAACTCCTCGTCGCAGGCTATCCTCTTGTCTGAAGCACGGACTTAAAAGAGACAGGAAATCAACATTCAGATGCTTCTGGAAATAGGATCCATGCTGCTGGCAATAGGGTCCAATATGGATTCCATAGTGGAAAATCCAGCCACTGATACATTGAGAATGGAACACCCCTGAGTGACATAACAGCAGTAGTTAGACTGTACACAGCGAATGTCGTGTGATTTGTCAGATAAGGCGTGTCTTACTGGACATGCGTTTGTCGGGGTCCTCTGCATCCTCATCCACCGTATCGTCAGTGATGGCGTCTTCAGGGACCGTCTGCATCTGCACTCCCGGGGCGTGAGGTAGCATCCGCAAGTTCTCAAACAGACGCTGCCTATGGGTTAATACACACAAAAGGCAATTGCTTTAGAGCAGTAACCAACATCAGTGCAGAAGCACACGAGAAGGCTCCAAGAAATTTGGATAGTCATAAGCGACAATGAGAACTCCCTACCACAATACCAATTTCTTAAAGTAATAATGCAGCTGCAACAACCTCCATGCACACACATATCCATAATGACATGCAACTCCTTAGGAGTAGCGGAATACATCTGACATGCTGTATTTGATGGTCCATGACACTCAGTCCTTACTTGATCTTATCCATGTACTCCAACGTGTTCTGGTTGGTCATGTTGGATGGGCTGATGTGCAACTTGAAGTCAGGCCCAAAGTACTCAAAGTAATCATTGTACGGCAGTTCTGGGAAAAAAAGAGAAAACATAAGAGAAAGGGCCAGCACCAAGATGAACATGAAGGTTACGATGTACCTAAAATAAAGTTTCAGAAGGTCAACCCTTTCAGGTACATATTTTATACACAGATACAAGTCCCGCCACTTGAGAGTGGATATAATGGAAAGGGTAAGGGTTCTGTTAATGTCCCGGATTCCATGAAGAAAACAGCTGGCTCCTTTGACAGGCTGTGATAATGTCCGCTCACACACACACACTTGGTGGTCCACTGACATTCTGCTTAGTCAGCTCCCTGTAGGCAGACGACTGTCAGGACCAGGACTATCCCTGGATGCGTCCCAAATGGCACCCTATTCCCTGTGTAACACACTACCTTTGACCAGATCCTTAACCCTACATAGTGCACTACTTTTGAACAGGGCCAAATTGGGCACTGGCTAAAAGTAGGTCACTATGTAGGGAATAGGGTGCAATTTGGGACAAAACCCCCGTCTAGTGCTATAGCGTTTTCTCTAGAGACCCAGCCAATATCGCAGCGGTGAAGAGAAAACATTGTATTAAGTAAACTACAAAAAGTAGACGAGCCTCAATGGCTTGATACTTTCACTGCATTATACAGATCTAGGCAATCAACGCTGAAATGAGGAAAGCATCCTAATATTTAAAAAAAATAATGACAGGAAATAGTGGGAAATAGGGCATTTTGAATAAGGAAAAAAAATCAATCAACACACCGTCAGGGATCTCAGTATCCAGAGCCACGGCCGTCTCGTAGGTCCAGCAGCGGGCCACGTTGCGGATGGTGTAGCCTCCTCCACCCAGCATTAGTAGGGGAAGGTTGAACGACTTAATGTACTCAACACACTTAGCATGGCCTGACGGAAAAGCAGCACGAAGAGACAAAACACCACATAACTACAGGACCAACGGAGGGCTTAGAACAGGCTAATACGCTTCTCTAAGAACAAAATTAGATCATCATTACTGTTTAATAAATGACAGACTAAAAACTATCTGTGCAACTCCCAATGCTGGCTCAATCATTACAGTTCAAATTAAGCTCTACAAGTTTCAAATGGACTCGCACATAAAAACATGTAAGACGACTAGCATACCGCGGATGGTAAGGTTGAAGCAGCCCAGACGGTCTCCTGAGAGGGAGTCTGCTCCACATTGCAGAACCACTGCACTGGGCTGGTACATCTCCATCACCTTGGCCATCACCTGCCAAGACACAAAGCACTTTGTTTTCTTCCATCGTTTCCCGCTAATCAGGGAATAAATTTAGACCTGGTTCGCCAGGTGTGTAAAATGTATTATCAGGTAGAACAGAAAACCATCAGAATCCAGACCTCGTAGGGTAAAAGCCAATTTATGCTTGACCCCAAAAATGTGGTTGAAGGCTCCGTATGGAGGGTGAGACACTTTTGCTGCGCCTCCAGAGGCTAAATTGAGCTCCATACCACATTGCCGTGCACCTCCGATTTTGTAACAATGCGGAGGGCTCCGTATAGCTCTGCATTGACATGATTGGTTGACGATAAGTGTGTGGGGGGGGGGGGCCCTGTATAAAGACAAACTCACTTCCTTGACAATAGCTCTGCGAAACGCAAGTATGAATGCCTTGACTTCTGCAGAGGCCATTTCACTGTAAATGCTTAGACCAGAGCAATTAGTGCCTTGCTCAAGGACAGATTTCTCATCTGTTCAACTCTGGGATTCGAACCAGCAACCTTTCAGTTACTGGCCCAACGCTCTTATCCACTAGGCTACCTGCAGCCCCACTAGTGTTCAGCACTGAACACTGCAATACCTGTGCTTACTTACAGGCTTGAAGATCAGCTCATACGACTCATCGTCAACGCCGTCCCTCAGGGGGAAGTTGACAGCATAGTATTTGCCTTTTCCTGCACCAATATCCTACAAACAGTGGCAATTGAGGATTTTAAACACGTTTACACACTTGCTAATCCATAACTAAAATACTGCATCCATCATAAAGCACTCTTCCCAAGCAAAATACTACAAATAATGGAAGTGAGATTATTTCGTAACTATAACTGTAGAAAGAAAGTCTCTACCCAGCTATCAATGGGCCACTCTGTCACAGAGCACCAGGAAGTTCACATTGAGGTGTGACACATGGGGCTACGTCCCAAATGGCATCCTAATCTATACATACTGCACTACTTCTGCTGGTCAAAAGTAGTGCCATTTGGGACGTAAGCCAAGTACTCACCCTGAGGTCTCCAGTCCCGGGGAAGTACTCTCCGTATTTGTGGAAGGACACAGTCATGACCCTGTCTGTGGTGTAGAAGGCTTCCTCTACTCCATCCCCATGGTGGATGTCAATATCTACGTACAGTACCCTCTGATGGTACCTGGGAACGAAGAGGTGTGAAGAATTCAACCTGAGGCATGCATAGTAGAACACACGCTGATATATCAGGAGGTCTACAAAAAACAACAAGAAAGTCACCATCACTAATGCATTTCATTGTAGCAGTCATACGGTTTAGCCGGTTTCCATCTGGGAACACAAACTCACTTGAGGAGCTCTAGAATGGCCAACACAATGTCATTGACGTAACAAAAGCCAGAGGCCTCAGACTTCTTAGCGTGGTGGAGTCCCCCGGCCCAGTTCACCGCAATGTCCGTCTGCTGCCTGTTGAGTTTCACCGATCCCGCTGTGCCAAGGGAGGAAAAACATTTTGGTTACACTATTTTCACAAGCATGTGTTGTGACTTCTGAACCAATAGGGACTAGTTCTACTGTTTGCAGGTGAAAAACTGTAGAGAGAGAAGAAAAAGATTTGGGTTAGGGTTACCCTAACAGATACACTATACAGTACATCAACTCATTCCAGGGTTCTTTATTTTGACTATTTTCTACATTGTAGAATAATAGTGAAGACATCAAAACTATGAAATAACACATTCCAACCATATAGAAAACAAAAAGAGTGTTAAATAAAAATATATGTTATATTTGAGATTCTTCAAAGTAGCCACCCTTTGACATGAAAGCTTTGCACACTCTTGGCATTCTCTCAACCAGCTTCATGAGGTAGTCATCTGGAATACATTTCAATTAACAGGTGTGCCTTGTTAAAAGTTAATTTGTGGAATTTCTTTCCTTAATGTGTTTGAGCCAATCAGTTGTCTTGTGACAAAGTAGGGGCGGTATACAGAAGATAGCCCTATTTGGTAAAAGACCAAGTCCATATTTTGGCAAGAACAGCTCAAATAAGCAAAGAGAAATGACAGTTCATCATTACTCTAAGACATCAAGGTCAGTCAATCAGGAAAATTTCAAGAATTTTGAAAGTGCAGTCGCAAAAACCATCAAGCACAATGATGAAACTGGCTCTCATGAGGACCGCCACAGGAAAGGAAACCTCAGAGTTACCACTGCTGTAGTTTCCAGCTTTAGAAATAGCAGCCCAAATAAATGCTTCAGAGTTCAAGTAAACAGACATGTCAACATCAACTGTTCAGAGGAGACTGCTTGAAAATCAGGCCTTCATGGTCAAATTGCTGCAAAGAAACCACTACTAAAAAGACACAAATAAGGAGACACTTGCTTGTGCCAAGAAACACGAGCAATGGACATTAGACCGGTGGAAATCTGTCATTTGGTCTGATGAGTCCAAATTGGAGATTTTTGGTTCCAACCACGATGTCTTTGAGACGCAGAGTAGGTGAATGGATGATCTCCGCATGTGTGGTTCCCACCGTGAAGCATGGAGATGGTGTGATGGTGCTTTGCTGGTGACACCAGCATGGCTACCACAGCATTCTGCAGCGAAACACCATCCCATCTGGTTTGGACTTAGTGGGACTATCATTTGTTTTTCAACAGGACAATGACCCAAGACACACCTCCAGGCTGTGCAACGGCTATTTGACCAAGACAGAGAGTGACAGAGTGCTGCATCAGATGACCTGGCCTCCACAATCACCTGACCTCAACCCAATTGAAAAGGTTTGGGATGAGTTGGACCGCAGAGTGAAGGAAAAGCAGCCAACAAGTGCTCAGCATATGTGGGAACACCTTCAAGATTGTTGGAAAAGCAAACCAGGTGAAGGCGCTTGAGAAAATGCCAAGAGTGTGCAAAGGCATCATCAAGGCAAAGGATGGCTACTTTGAAGAATCTAAAAAACATATTTACATTAAACACTTTTTTTGGTTACTACATGTGTTATTTCATAGTTTGTTTTCACTATTATTCTACAATGTAGAAAATAGTAATAAAAAAAAACCCTTGAATGAGTAAGTGTCCAAACCTTTGACTGGTACTGTATTACACAAAAGTATGTGGACACCCCTTCAAATTAGTGGACTGCCATTTCAGCCACACCAGTTGCTGACAGGTGTATAAAATTGGGCACACAGCTATGCAATCGCCATAGACAAACAATGGCAGTAGAATGGCCTTAGCGAGTAAAAATAGTCTGTCCTCGGTTGCAACACTCACTCCCGAGTTCCAAACTGCCTCTGGAAGCACAAGAACTGTTCATCGGGAGCTACATGAAATGGGTTTCCACGGCCGAGCAGCCGCACACAAGCCTAAGATTACCATGCACAATGCCAAGTGTCGGCTGGAGTGGTGTAAAGCTCGCCACCGTTAGACTATGGAAGTGCAAATGTGTTCTCTGGAGTGATGAATCATGCTTCACCATCTGGCAGTCTGACGGACGAATCTGGGTTTAGCGGATGCCAAGACAACACTACCTGCCCAAATGCATAGTGCCAACTGTAAAGTTTGGTGGAGGAGGACTAATGGTCTGGGGCTGTTTTTCATGGTTGGAAGTATAGGCCCCTTAGTTCCAGTGAAGAAACATTGTATGCTGTAGCATTAAGAAGACATTCTAGAAAATGATGTGCTTCAACTTTGTGGCAACAGTTTGGGGATGGCCCTTTCCTGTTTCAGCATGACAATGCCCCCATGCACAAAACTAGGTCCATACAGAAATGATTTGTCGAGATCAGTGTGGAAGAACTTGACTGGCCTGCAAAGAGCCCTGATCTCAACCCCATACAACACATGACCAAAAGTATGTATTCATGGGAATATATTTGTATGTATGTATGCATGCATACACTTACCAGCAGAGCCACCGGTAGACAACTGGCAGAACTCAAACAACCCATCAAATACAGGACAATCCTCACCAACATTAACTATGATAAAAACAAAAACACAAAATAGTGATTCAAGCAATCCATCAAGAAATATACATATTTTTTTCCAATACTAGGTAAGTATGGGTAGTTTTCCCTGGTCCAGTCATAAGGTTAGTAACAACTCCTGGCCCTAGTTATGGCTCGACTTACACCGCTGCATTTGCTTGCTGTACTCTGACATGTTGTCTGGTCGTATGGATTGGAGGAACTGGATGTAATCGTCACTGTGGTATTTGGTAATTTCCTCTGCAGTGGCTTTGTGTGGTCTCTGCAACAAAGAATAACAATTGCCTACTTCATGGCGAAAGAGAGAAAAAGCCATACCTACATATTCAGAATCAACCTTTTGACTTGAAATCTTGTTATAAACATACATATATTTCCATTTTTCTGTACAGTCCATAGTTCAACAGTAGGTTGTGGGTCATTCGAATTCGGTGTGGTTTCATGGGATGCCCTTGTCCATAATAGTAATTGCCAATGTCACCTGTTAAAAACAAGGAACAAAAGACCATAACTAAAAACAGAGTCTATATTTGAGAAATGTTGATGTTTCACACAGCATTCCAGCACTAACCATAATGTACCTCTACTACCACATAATTCTATTTTGTTTTAACTAAACGTTACTACGACAATGCAGTCAGTTAGCTAGCAGTACTAGCGCATGAAGCAACGCTGATAATGCGCAATAGCCGCTAGTGTCGTCATCTTCATCAGTCGTCAACGCTATCACTGGTCCCTTGTTGGCGGTAGTAAATCAATTTAACTTTCTGCTTATATTTAAAATGTCATAAAAACAAAATACCACAACAGCGTGTTTACTTGTTTAAAATAACATTAGTTGTAAAAGTAAACATTGCTGTGACTGGCTAAACTCGCTAGCTACACACAATGTGCCCCGACAAGAGTGAAGCCGGCTAAACTAGCACTAGCTACAGAAGCTGGTTAACGTTCACTAGCTTGTCTAGTTTACCGACATATCTAGATTCTAGAACACCGTCTCGTAACTTATTTCATGATCATAACAGGGACATAAAACAAATCATGTCAGGATCGCTAGCCAATAGTATCTAGCTATTCAGAGAATGAATGGATATTACATTGCACTGGCAGTCATCACGCACCCTAGCTAACGCGCTAGTTTGGCCTTGGAAACTTATTCTGAAAACTCTAAATGAACATGCATTTCTTTACCGTCATAGTAGTAGCAGACTTTCTTCTTGGTTCCACCTGCAACGGTGTAAGCCATGTTGAGTCGGATTTCTGTTTGAGATGCTTGCCGAAACTTAAGTAGTATTTATGAACCTGGTGGCGGATAGAGACATTCACATTAAGGAAAAGCCACAATAGAGGCGTTTGCGGTTTGCTTTCAAAATAAAAGTTAGTCATTGAAAGTGATGCAAATCGGTACAAATAAAGGAATTATGCCATTTGGACTAGATAATGCTAAACAAAGTTGGAATGTTGTTATTTAAATTGAAGAAAATACAATAATTAGAAGAAAACAAAAATCAGTTGACATTGCACTGTGTATGTATTAGACTTCAGAATTGTATTGAAACCACCGTAAAATGAGCCATATTAAGTTTACCAGTAAATCCACTATGTGAATTGTGCACTCATATTACACTGTACAGCCTTACCTATGGATTGTGGATCAATGAAATGGGGGTATCAGTATGCTCAGTGACACACACAGAACACAACTGTGAAGAGTTTTCACAAATATTAGTGTCGTAGCTTTTATTGCGGTACTTTGAAACCACTGTGACATGAGCCACATAAAGCTTACCAGTCAACCATGTTGGACATTCATATTGCACTGTACAACCTTTCCTATGTATTGTGGATCCATGAAATGGGTTATCAGTCTACTCAGTGACAACCACCGAAGACAACTTTGAAGAGTTCACACAAATATTAGCGTCATAGCTCTTATTGCGGGACTTTGACTGTGGGAAATCACCTCCCCAGTCAGCCTATTGTGTATATTGACATTCATATTGCACTGTACAGGAACTCTGAAATCACTGACCCATTGGGCAAATTAAAATAGGGGATTCAGAACATATGTTTTTGCTTCTCCACTTTTTTTAACCAGCAAATTATCATAATCCAAGTTTCAGTATTGTTTTAGCTAGTCTGTATAAAAAAAGAGATATGATCATTTTATAGGCTAAATTGTAAAATTGCGTGTGATATGATTGCATTTTGGAACCCCCCTCCGACTTAAGTCCTTTTTGGGGGTATCTGTACTTTACTTTATCATTTATATTTTTTACAACTTTTACTTCATTACATTCCTAAAGAAAAGAATGTAGTTTTTACTCCACACATTTTTCTTGACACCCGTATGTACTCGTTACATTTCTAATGGGGGTGGGGGGGTCGAGGTGAGGAGGAAGAAGGCTTATTTAAGATACTGTTTAAAGAGGTAGGATTTTAGATGCTTTCGCAAGATGGACAGGGACTCCATTGGGGTGCCAGGACAGAGAAGAGCTTGGACTGGGCTGAGGGCCAAGAGGGGCCATGAGACCAGGAGGGCCAAGAGACCAGAGGTGGCGGAACAGAGTGCTCATGTTTATTTATTTAATCTTTATTTAACTAGGAAAGTCAGTTAAGAACAATGACGGCCTACCCCGGCAAAACCCGAACCCGGACGACACTGGGCCAATTATACGCTGCCCTATGGGACTCGCAATCACAGCCGGTTGTGATACAGCCTGAAATCTAACCAGGGTCTGTAGTGACACCTCTATCACTGAGATGCAGTGCCTTAGACCGCTGCGCCACTTGGGAGTCCATGGTTGCGGTGTAGGGTTTGAGCATAGCCTGAAGGTAGGAAGGGGCAGTTCCCCTTGCTGTTCCATAGGTAAGCACCATGGTCTTGTGGTGGATGCGAGCTTTGACTGGAAGCCAGTGGAGTGTGCTGTGGAGCTGGGTGACGGTTGAAAACCAGGTGGGCTGCAGCGTTCTGGATAAGTTGCAGGTGTTTGATGGTATAAGCGAGGAGCCCAGCCAACAGCCAGTTGCAGCAGTCCAGACCGAAGAGGACAAGTGCCTAGATCAGGACCTGTGCCACTTCCTGTGTGAGGTAGGGATGTTGTAGAGCATGAACCTGCAGGAGCGAGCCATTGCTTCGATATTTGCAGAATACGAAAGGGTGTTGTCCAGGGTCACGACAAGGTTCTTTGCACTCTGGCAGTGCGACACTGTGGAGTTGTCAACCGTGATGGACAGGTCTTTTAGCAGGCAGGCCTTTTCTGGGAGGAAGAGCAGCTCTGTCTTGTCGAGGTTGAGCTTGAGGTGGTGGAGTGACATCCAAGTTGAGACATCTGCTAGGGAACGTTCACGTAGGCTGATCTCCAACTGTTGTCTGTATTGTGGTGCTGCGGGGCATTACATAGCCACCTGCCCAGTAAAGAGACCTGACTCATTTTTACCACCGCTTCATCTGGGGCTACAGCACCCTGGAGGCTCCCCTCGCTAAACTCACTTCACCCAAGGTACTGTTCACATGGTCCCCAGCTGTTGACAGGGCTTCTGTGGACCGTCCCGTCAGTTTGTGGTTGAGGTCAATGCTTCTGATGTTTGAGTGGGGGGCCATCCTGTCCCAGCGATCTGCCCAGGACCAAAAGCTCCATCCCTGTGCCTTCCTGTCCCATCGTATCAACTCCGCTGAGAGAAACTACGACATAGGTGACAGGGAAGTTCTGGAAGTCAAGATGGCGCTGGAGGAGTGGAGGCACTGGCTGTAAGGAACGGAACATACATTTTTGGTTTGGACCGACCATAAGAATTTGGAATTTCTCCGCACAGCCAAGCGCCTTAACTCTAGGCAGGCCTGTTGGGCTCTGTTATTCACCAGATTCAACTTCACCATCTCCTACCGCCCAGGGTCTAAGAATGTGAAGCCAGACGCTCTCTCTCGCATATGCAGTTCCGCTGCCACACCTTCTGACTCTGAGACCATCCTGCTCCCGTCGAACCCTGGCCTTCCTCCGACAACGCTTCTGGTGGTCAACTATGGTTCCTGACGTCTCTGCCTTCGTCAACGCATGCACAGTATGTGCACAGAATAAGACTCTGTGGCAAGCTCCGTCGGGCCTCCTTCAGCCACTGCACCTGGACCCATATTTCCCTGGATTGCAAACTTTCCCCTGCGTTTCATTGGTTCCTTCCCCATCACTAGAGTCCTTAGTCCCACTGCTGTTCATCTTCTGTTACCCCATGCCCTCGTATACAGTGCCTTGCGAAAGTATTCGGCCCCCTTGAACTTTGCGACCTTTTGCCACATTTCAGGCTTCAAACATAAAGATATAAAACTGTATTTTTTTGTGAAGAATCAACAACAAGTGGGACACAATCATGAAGTGGAACGACATTTATAGGATATTTCAAACTTTTTTAACAAATCAAAAACTGAAAAATTGGGCGTGCAAAATTATTCAGCCCCCTTAAGTTAATACTTTGTAGCGCCAGCTTTTGCTGCGATTACAGCTGTAAGTCGCTTGGGGTATGTCTCTTTCAGTTTTGCACATCGAGAGACTGACATTTTTTCCCATTCCTCCTTGCAAAACAGCTCGAGCTCAGTGAGGTTGGATGGAGAGCATTTGTGAACAGCAGTTTTCAGTTCTTTCCACAGATTCTCGATTGGATTCAGGCCTGGACTTTGACTTGGCCATTCTAACACCTGGATATGTTTATTTTTGAACCATTCCATTGTAGATTTTGCTTTATGTTTTGGATCATTGTCTTGTTGGAAGACAAATCTCCGTCCCAGTCTCAGGTCTTTTGCAGACTCCATCAGGTTTTCTTCCAGAATGGTCCTGTATTTGGCTCCATCCATCTTCCCATCAATTTTAACCATCTTCCCTGTTCCTGCTGAAGAAAAGCAGGCCCAAACCATGATGCTGCCACCACCATGTTTGACAGTGGGGATTGTGTGTTCAGGGTGATGAGCTGTGTTGCTTTTACGCCAAACATAACGTTTTGCATTGTTGCCAAAAAGTTCAATTTTGGTTTCATCTGACCAGAGCACCTTCTTCAACATGTTTGGTGTGTCTCCCAGGTGGCTTGTGGCAAACTTTAAATTACACTTTTTATGGATATCTTTAAGAAATGTCTTTCTTCTTGCCACTCTTCCATAAAGGCCAGATTTGTGCAATATACGACTGATTGTTGTCCTATGGACAGTCTCCCACCTCAGCTGTAGATCTCTGCAGTTCATCCAGAGTGATCATGGGCCTCTTGGCTGCATCTCTGATCAGTCTTCTCCTTGTATGAGCTGAAAGTTTAGAGGGACGGCCAGGTCTTGGTAGATTTGCAGTGGTCTGATACTCCTTACATTTCAATATTATCGCTTGCACAGTGCTCCTTGGGATGTTTAAAGCTTGGGAAATCTTTTTGTATCTAAATCCAGCTTTAAACTTCTTCACAACAGTATCTCGGACCTGCCTGGTGTGTTCCTTGTTCTTCATGATGCTCTCTGCGCTTTTAACGGACCTCTGAGACTATCACAGTGCAGGTGCATTTATACGGAAACTTGATTACACACAGGTGGATTGTATTTATCGTCATTAGTCATTTAGGTCAAAATTGGATCATTCAGAGATCCTCACTGAACTTCTGGAGAGAGTTTGCTGCACTGAAAGTAAAGGGGCTGAATAATTTTGCACGCCCAATTTTTCAGTTTTTGATTTGTTAAAAAAGTTTGAAATATCCAATAAATGTCGTTCCACTTCATGATTGAGTCCCACTTGTTGTTGATTCTTCACAAAAAAAATACAGTTTTATATCTTTATGTTTGAAGCCTAAAATGTGGCAAAAGGTCGCAAAGTTCAAGGGGGCCGAATACTTTCGCAAGGCACTGTACGCCCTACTTTTCACGTGTCCAGGGGGCAGGGGTTTCCAGTACCTGGTTGACTGGGAGGGTTATGGCCCGGAGGAGAGGTGCTCCGTCCCTGCTAAGGACATCCTGGTCCTGGCTCTCATTGCCAACTTTCACCGTCGGCACCCTGGTCAACCGGGGGGGATCTGTTTCACATGTCCTTGTGATTGTCTCCAACCCCTCCAGATGTCACCCATCTTCCCTATTACCCTCAATGTATTTATACCTGTGTTGACTGTTGCCAGTTCTTCTTGTCTTGCCAAGTCAACCAGCGTTTTTTCCAAGCTCCTGTTTATTCTAGTTCTGACTTTTTGCCTGCTCCTGACCTCGAGCCTGCCTGCCGCCCTGCACTATTTGGACTCTGACCTGGTTATGAACTCTTGCCTGTCCTTGACCCGCCTCTTGCCTGTCCCTCGTTGTTCAACAAATATCAGACTCAAACCATCTGCCTCCTGTGTCTGCATCTGGGTCTCGCCTTGTGTCGTTGTATCCAGGTCATTTGGTTTTGCTATTATATCAAGCACAGTGATAACACATTCACTTGTTGTATAAATAAACAAAATATCTGACATTGTATTCACATTTGAAGTTTGGTGGGCTTTTAAATGGTTGAAAGGGCAGTGATAACACAATTAGTTGAAACTAAAGCAAAAATCAGACATCGTTTTTTCATTGGAATTTGGTTGTGCTATAATAAGATGTTTGAAAGCATAGTGATAACACATTGGGAATTCAACATACTTCTTGCAGTCTTTTTGAGTGGGTGAAAATAGTTTGGACTATCATTGATCAACATCAAAACCAAATATTACCCAATTCTCCATGTTGAAATAACGTGGTGTGCCCAATGGGCTTCTACAAATTCTCATCTAACCAATCATGAATAGATTATATCAAGTTTCCATGTGGCCTTTGTACAATGTACAACAAACCAGCACATGCAGCCTGAATTGGTAATAGTATCAATCCTTACAATACACAGAGTATGCAATTTGCCCTTCAGATGCCACAAAATGTCTTGGAGAAGATCTGTCTGGACATCATTTTCATGTTCATTTATGAACATTTGAACATCTTGGCCATGTTCTGTTATAATCTCCACCTGGCACAGCCAGAAGAGGACTGGCCACCCCACATAGCCTGGTTCCTCTCTAGGTTTCTTCCTAGGTTTTGGCCTTTCTAGGGAGTTTTTCCTAGTCACCGTGCTTCTACACCTGCATTGCTTGCTGTTTGGGGTTTTAGGCTGGGTTTCTGTACAGCACTTTGAGATATCAGCTGATGTACGAAGGGCTATATAAATAAATTTGATTTGATTTGATCATCCTCTCAGACAGGGATATTGCCTACCTGACCCTATCCTTGACATGCCAGGGATTAAGCGATGTGTGCAGTGGGGAATTCCCGAAAGCAGGCCCACTTTGCCTGGATGGACAGTAAGTAGACAATGCAAATAGTCTGAAATGTCATTTGATATAGATATCAATCCAAACATATCTTGCTTTAATTTTAAATAAGTATTGTTCAATGTTTTACACAAATTCTGAACAGAAACGTCTGTTTTTTATTAATTGAAAATATAGTTCAAACCCCTCCTGTATTCTCTGTATACCCACGACTGCGTGGCCTCACACCATCATCAAGTTCGCTGACAACACGACAGCAGTAGGCCAACAACAACGACGAGACAGCTTACAGGGAGGAGGTAGGCACTCTGATGGATTTCTGCCAGGTAAACAACATCTCCCTCAATGTTAGCAAAACAAAGGAGCTGATTGTAGACTTCAGGAGGAACCAGGCTGGACACACCCCCATCCTCATCGACGCGGCCTCCATGGAGACTGACTTTAACTTCAAATTCCTCTGCGTACACATCTCAGCGAAGCTGAAATGGTCTAACCACACGGAAACCGAAGTGAAGAAGGCACAACAGCGACTCCTTAACCTTGGGACGCTGAAGAAACTCAGCCTGTCCCAGAGGGCCCTCAGTATTTTACCAGAGCACCACCCAGAGCATACTGTCAGGCTGCATCACAGCCTGGTACCTGGTACGGCAACTCCACCACCGGTTCTTCAGAGGGTGATACTTGCAGCCGAACGCACCATTGGGTGCACACTGCCTGACCTACAGGACACCTACAACACCCGGTGTCGTAGAAAGGATTAGGATAATGAAGATGGTGCCGGAGGGTATGGCTGCCGTCTTATCAACACTATGGTGTTGAACGCTGAGTTGTAGTCAATGAATAGCATTCTCACATAGGTGTTACTTTTGTCCAAGTGGGAAAGGGCAGTGTGGAGTGCAATAGAGATTTCACCATCTGTGGATCTGTTGGGGCGGTATGCAAATTGGAGTGGGATTAAGGTTTCTGGGATAATGGTGTTGTGAGACATGACCAGCCTTTCAATGCACTTCATGGCTACAGACGGGAGTGCTTCAGGTCGGTAGTCATTTAGGCAGGTTACCTTAGTGTTCTTGGGGACAGAGACTATGGTGGTCTGCTTGAAACATGTTGGTATTACAGATTCAGACAGGGAGAGGTTGAAAATGTCAGTGAAGACACTTGCCAGTTGGTCAGCACATGCTCGCAGTACATGTCCTGGTAATCCGTCTGGCCCTGCGGCCTTGTGAATGATGACCTATTTAAAGGTCTTACTCAGATCAGCTGCGGAGAGCATGTGTCACGTTCTGACCTTAGTTCTGTTATTTTGTCTTTGGTTTAGTATGGTCAAGGCGTGAGTTGGGTGGGCAGTCTATGTTTTTCTATGTTGGTTTTTGAGTTCGGCCTAGTATGGTTCTCAATCAGAGGCAGCTGTCAGTTGTTGTCCCTGATTGAGAATCATACTTAGGTAGCCTGGGTTTCACTGTTGGGTTGTGGGTGTTTGTTTCCGTGTTTGTGTTCGTGTTTGTTTATTAAAAAGACATGAACAGTTACCACGCTGCACCTTGGTCCTCCTCTCTATCTCCAGACGACATCCATAACACCGTGATAACATAGTCTTCCGGAACATCTGGTGCTCTCATGCATGTTTCAGTGTTATTTGCCTCGAAGTGAGCATAGAAGTTGTTTAGCTCATCTGGTAGGCTCGTGTCACTGGGCAGCTCTAGGCTGTGCTTCTCTTTGTAGTCTGTAATGGTTTGCAAGCCCTGCCACATCCGATGAGCGTCAAAGCCGGTGTAGTATGATTAGATCTTAGTCCTGTTTTGATGCTTTGCTTGTTTGATGGTTTGTCAGAGGGCATAGTGGGAGTTCTTATAAGCTTCCGGGTTAGAGTCCCGCTCCCGCTCCATGCATGCAGCGCTACTCCTTACCTTATTTTTCTTTATCTCCAGTATTTTCCACACATCTGACTTCCCCTTTCACCAGTAAACATTCCCCAATTTCGAATGTATTTGTCATGTCTTCAGCATCCATTTAGCTGTTATTGTGTTCAGAGTTTGTTAAAACCAATTTATTGTTGTGATTATGATATGCTATAGGGCAGGCCCTATTGGTCACATGCATGCGATGCATAGACGTGTCAAGTACAGAGAGCAAGGTTTGAGGGAATATGGAATGTTTTTCCTAAACAAATTAGGGATTTCGGTAACAGAACTTTTCAGTCAGAAATGGCAGTAATTATGTTGCAGCCAGCCACACGGACAGCACGATAAACACTTTGATGTTTTGTGGTGGTCGTTGCAACTGGGATGAGAGAGAGACAACTGGTGCTAGTCACACAGTCACTTGCTGTCTTTTTTTAAAACACAGAGCAGCAAGTCTGAGCCCGGCCTGGCACAATCAAATCAATTGCTGGTCGGACTCACTCTAATCATTTGTGTGTCTTAATTATTCAAATATACAGTGTGCTTAAATCATCAGACAAGCTCAGTGAATATAGTTGTTTTAATTTAAAACACATAAGATGTGTCTATATATGGAAAAATACACATTTTAAAATTATGACCAATCTACTGGTCGAAAGAACAGACTCTTTGCCGACCACTATTTTTTTTTGTCGGGGACAGCTCTGTCTTCCTCTTTAGTCCTGGGTAACATTGCATTGTGCCATTTTGCAAGAGATATTATAGAGAGGAGATAGGAATAGAATGAATGAAGGAACGTATAACAGCACACTGTCAACCAATCCCGTTCACGTTGTCATGCTGCGTCACACGGTTGCAAAGCTAATCGTCATGCAATCCCTTCTCGAAGTCTGTGCATATCAAATAAAATAAATTGTATTGGTCACATATCCATATTTAGCACAGTTATTGCATGTGTAGTGAAATGCTTGTGATCCTAGCGCCAACAGTGCAGTAATATCTGACAATCAATTAAGAAATATATAAATATTCGGATGAGCAATGTCAGAGTGGCATTGACTAAAATACAGTAGAATACAGTATGTAAACATTATTAAAGTGACTAGTGTTCCATTGTCAAAGTGACCAGTGAATCCATGTCTATGTATATAGTGCAGCAGCCTCTAAGTTGCAGGATTGAGTATCCAGGTGGTAGCCGGCTAGTTATGGCTATACTGTCTGATGGCCTTGAGATAGAAGCTGTTTTTCAGTCTCTTTGTCCCAGCTTTGAGGCACCTGTACTGACCTCGCTTTCTGGATGATAGCGGGGGGAACAGGCCGTAGCTCGGGTGATTGATGTCCTTGATGATCTTTTTGGCCTTCCTGTGACATCGGGTGCTGTTGGTGTCCTGGAGGGCAGGCAGTGTGCCCCGGGTGATGCATTGGGCAGACCGCACCACCCTCTGGAGAGCCCTGCGGTTGCGAGTGGTGCAGTTCCCATACCACGCGGTGATACAGCCCGACAGGATGCTCTCAATTGTGCATCTGTAAAAGTTTGTGAGGGTCTTAGGGGCCAAGACAAATTTCTTCAGCCTCTTCAGCTTTTTCCTGAAGTCAACGATCAACTCCTCCGTTTTGTTGACATTGAGGGAGAGGTTATTTTCCTGGCACCACTCCACTAGGGCCCTCACCTCCTCCCTGTAGGCTGTCTCGTCATTGTTGGTAATCAGGCCTACTATGGTTGTGTCGTCTGAAAACTTGATGATTGAGTTGGAGGCATGTGTGGCCATGCAGTCATGGGTGAACAGGGAGTACAGGAAGGGGCTGAGTACACACCCTTGTGGGACCCCTGTGTTGAGGATCAGTGTGAAGATGGAGATGTACATGTTGAGAAACATGCCTATTTTCCTCAATTTTGAATTGTCACAATTCTAAAGCTATATGATACTACAGACAGTAAGTTAATTATCTCACATCTCGAAAAAAGATTTGTAATGTTGTACTTCTTGTTGACGAAATTTGTGCTAATGTTGGGTTTTTGAGCTAGCGCCCAATAGAATTCCATTCACTCTTTGAAGGAGAGCCCTCCTTTTCCCAGAATCGCCCAGAATGCAACTCACGGCCAATTGAAGTAGCATGGGCAATTTTTCCCATCTCCTCAAAAGTATATCTTGCGAATGTTAAGACTCCACTCTTGTATGTTCTTCTCGAAGAAGAAAGTTGCTGATAATATACAGTTGTTTCTGTATGGACAGCCGATGGGGACTGTTTCTAAGTACAAATATTTTGGTCTATGGTTCAATGAGCGATATAGATGGAAAGATCAAACAAAGTGTAAGAAGGTGCTGAATCTTACGCGCTCTGTCTCTGGTTATGAATGGGATGCTGACAGACAATAGATTGATGCATATTTATAGAGCTCTGATCAGGAGTACAATTGATTATGTGTGTATAGTTTATGGAACAGCGGAAAAGACTTGGCTTCAGATGCTGGACAGTAACCAGTGTATAGCTTTAAGGATATGTATTGGTGCATTTAAATCAGCATCTGTATGTGCCTTACTAGCGGAGGCAGGTGAGATGCCTTTGGATATGCGGTGTAAAAATAATTAATTAGCTTATTGGGTTAGATTGAAAGGCTGTGAGGTTGAGCGTCCTACTGCTACTGTTCTAGATGACTGTTGGGAATATGCGCGTAGACAAGGCAGTGGTTTTGGTTGGAGAGTTGGAAAGCTTGCCGATGAGAGTAAGGTTTGAGGGAGTTGGAGGTTGGCCTTTCTGTGGTGATAGGGAATGTTCCTCCATGGTTACTGCCAGACCCTGTTGTTGATCTCACCTCGGTAGAGAAAAGGAAGGATTGGTCAGAAGTCAGTGATATAGGGTAACTGGTTGACAATTACATTGGTAAAAGTTGTTATTATTTTTTCCCGCTTTTCACAGATGGATCCAAGGGCCCAGGCAGTGGACGCACAGGAGCAGGTGTTTACGTTCCTGAATTTGATGTGCAGATATGTAGAAGACTATCAGATGAACTGTCAGTATACTCAGTTGAAATGTTGGTGATAGTACTGGCCCTCCAGTGGGTGAAGGATTTACAACCTGTTATAATTATAGTCTGCTCAGATTCTCTGTCTGGGAATTGTTTATCATGTGGTAAATCTAATAGGAGTGACCTACTTTTGGAGGCATTCATTTTATCATGGAGATTACGTGTGTCAGATGAGATGGGATTCTGAGCATAAGGGGCGGCATTTATGTGCCCTCCAAAGAAAGCTAGTGGACCAAGATGTGTAGGGTCGATGAAACAGTGGAGCATGTGTTGTTATATTGTTGTAAGTATGTTGAAGAGGGAACGATTTGAAGTGTAGGGTCATTGAGTTTGGGGGGTTGGAAGGGATATTGGTGGATGGGGGAGGGTCTGTTAGAAGTTAGTAGGGCTCTTTTTTTCTCAGAAGTACTGAGTTAGGTAGGAGGGTTTAGAAATGATGTAAACCGTGATTAATCACACACGCCAGACCAGTAGGTGGAGGCATGCACCTTTAACATTGGTTTGCGGACTGCCATTAAATCATAGAAGATGACAAAGTAGTGATAGTGATGTGACTCAAATTGATAGTGCAGTTTGTTTTTGTTTATTTTACAGCTAACTAGCTACAGTATGTGATAAGCTGGTTGTAACAAAATGTGGGGAAAAGTCAAGGGGTGTGAATACTTTCTAAAGGCATTGTCTCTGCACCCAAACAAATCACAAATAGTATTGAGGGCTACTTTTAGCAAAATATGAAACAAATCAAATCAAATTCTATTTGTCACATGTGCCGAATACAACAGTTGTTGACCTTAAAGAGAAAAGCTTACATACAAGCCCTTAACCGGTGCAGAGTCAATGTGCGGGGTCACCGGTTAGTAGAGGTAATTTAGGTAATATGTACATGGGGGGACAATGCGAATAGTCTGGGTAACCATTTGATTAGATGTTCAGGAGTCTTATGGCTTGGGGGTAGAAGCTGTTTAGAAGCCTTTTGGACCTAGACTTGGCGCTGGGGCGATCTGTTTGGGCGGTATGCAAATTGGAGTGGGTCATAGGTTTCTGGGATAATGGTGTTGACGTGAGCCATGACCAGCCTTTCAAAGCACTTCATGGCTACAGACGTGAGTGCTACGGGTCGGTAGTCATTTAGGGAGGTTACCTTAGTGTTCTTGGGCACAGAGACTATCGTGGTCTGCTTGAAACATGTTGGTATTACAGACTCAGACAGGGAGAGGTTGAAAAAGTAAGTGAAGACACTTGCCAGTTGGTCAGCGCATGCTCGGAGTACACGTCCTGGTAATCCGTCTGGCCCTGCGGCTTTGTGAATCTTCACCTGTTTAAAGGTTTTACTCACATCGGCTGCGGAGAGTGTGATCACACAGTCATCCGGAACAGCTGATGCTCTCATGCATGTTTCAGTTTTACTTGCCTCGAAGCGATCATAGAAGTTATTTAGCTCATCTGGTAGGCTCGTGTCACTGGGCAGCTCTAGGCTGTGTTTCCCTTTGTAGTCTGTAATAGTTTGCAAGCCCTGCCACATCCGACGAGCGTAGTACGATTCGATCTTAGTCCTGTTATGCCTGTTTGATGGTTCATCGGAGGGCATAGCGGGATTTCTTATAAGCTTCCGGGTTAGAGTTCCGCTCCTTGAAAGCGGCAGCTCTACCCTTTTAGCTCAGTGCGGATGTTGACTGTAATCCATGGCTTCTAGTTGGGGTGTGTACGTACAGTCACTGTGGGGACGACTTACTTATTGATGAAGTCAATGACTAATGTGGTGTACTCAATGCCATCGGCAGTATCCCGGAACATATTCCAGTCTGTGCCAGCAAAACATTTCTGTAGTTTAGCATCTGACCACTTTTTTATTTACCGAGTGGTGCTTCCTGCTTACATTTTTGCTTGTGAGCAGGAATCAGGAGGATAGAATTATGGTCAGATTTGCCAAATGGAGGGCGAGGGAGAACTTTGTACGTGTCTGTTTGTGGAGTAAAGGTGTTCTAGAGTTTTTTTCTCCTTGGTTGCACATTTAACGTGCTGATAGAAATGAGGTAAAACTGATTTAAGTTTCCCTGCATTGAAGTCCCCAGCCACTAGGATAAGGCATATAACAACAATCCATTTCTACATTCAACAAGCATATAGTCCATTATATAACAGTTAGAATGGGAACAATTCCAAAAGCACAACATTATTTTTACAATTATTATAATTTACAAGTGATTTACGTCCCCAAGGCCATTAGAGTCATGAATGAAACAATGGGAGGCTGGCATGCAGGATGTCTTGGATAAGAAAGGGTAAACTTGCAAGGGAGACTGGACACCTACACCACCCTATGTCACAGGAAGGCCATAAAGATCATCAAGGACAACAACCACCCGAGCCACTGCCTGTTCACCCCGCTATCATCCAGAAGGCGAGGTCAGTACAGGTGCATCAAAGCTGGGACCGAGAGACTGAAAAACAGCTTCTATCTCAAGGCATCAGACTGTTAAACAGCCACCACTAACATTGAGTGGCTGCTGCCAACACACTGACTCAACTCCAGCCACTTTAATAATGGAAATTGATGGAAATTGGTGTAAAAATGTATCACTAGCCACTTTAAACAATGCCACTTAATATAATGTTTACATACCCTTTACATTACTCATCTCATATATATATGTATATACTGTACTCTGTCATCTACTGCATCTTGCCATCTTCATGTAATACATGTATCATTAGCCACTTTAAACTATGCCACTTTATGTTTATATACCCTACATTACTCATCTCATATGTATATACTGTACTCTATACCATCTACTGCATCTAGCCCATCTAGCCTATGTCATCGCCCCCCCCCTTGCTTACAGGAGCAATAGAGGACAAAACAGAAAAGGCCCATCCCCCACTTGTACCATGTCATGTCATACCTGGAACACCTATTGAGATCAGGTGTTAAATGAGGTTCAAAGCAGACTGGAGAGTCCCAAATAGGCTAGTCTACCCCGCAATTTTTGCAATTCGTTCCAGTCACTGGCAGCAGAGAACTGGAAGGAAAGGCGGCCGAATGAGGTGTTGGCTTTGGGGATGATCAGTGAGATATACCTGCTGGAACGTGTGCTACAGGTGGGTGTTGTTATCGTGACCAGTGAACTGAGATAAGGCGGAGCTTTACCTAGCATAGACTTATAGATGACCTGGAGCCAGTGGGTCTGTTGATGAATATGTAGCGAGGGCCAGCCGACTAGAGCATACAGGTCGCAGTGGTGGGTGGTATAAGGTGATTTGGTAACAAAACGGATGGCACTGTGATAGACTGCATCTAGTTTGCTGAGTAGAGTGTTGGAAGCAATTTTGTAGATTACATCGCCGAAGTCGAGGATCGGTAGGATAGTCAGTTTTGCTAGGGTAAGTTTGGTGTGAGTGAAGGAGGCTTTGTTGCGAAATAGAAAGCCGATTCTAGATTTGATTTTGGATTGGAGATATTTAATATGAGTCTGGAAGGAGAGTTTACAGTCTAGACAGACACCTAGGTACTTATAGTTGTCCACATATTCTAGGTCGGAACCGTCCAGGGTGGTGATGCTAGTCGGGCGGGCGAGTGCGGGCAGTGAACGGTTGAAAAGCATGCATTTGGTTTTACTAGCGTTTAAGAGCAGTGGGAGGCCACGGAAGGAGTGTTGTATGGCATTGATGCTCATCTGGAGGTTAGTTAGCACAGTGTCCAAAGAAGGGCCAGAAGTATACAGAATGGTGTCGTCTGCGTAGAGGTGGATCAGGGAATCACCCGCAGCAAGAGCGACATCATTGATATATACAGAGAAAAGAGTCAGCCCGAGAATTGAACCCTGTGGTACCCCCATAGAGACTGCCAGAGGTACGGACAACATGCCCTCCGATTGGAGCTGTTGGCCGGGGTTGGAGTAGCCAGGAGGAAGGCATGGCCAGCCGCTGAGAAATGCTTATTGAAATTTTCGATTATCATGGATTTATCAGTGGTGACCGTGTTACGTAGCCTCAGTGCAGTGGGCAGCTGGGAGGAAGTGCTCTTGTTCTCCATGGACTTTACAGTGGCCCAAAACTTTTTGGAGTTAGAGCTACAGGATGCGAATTTCTGCTTGAAAAAGCTAGACTTTGCTTTCCTGACTGACTGCGTGTAGTGGTTCCTGACTTCCCTGAACAGTTGCATATCGTGGGGATATGCATTAGCCACTAATTAGCATTAGACATTCAGGGATTCTTGAAAGTCAGGACAAGGATTGGTTGAAAAAAAGTGTATTTTGTTTAATTATTATTAATATCAATGTTGGCTCTCTTCCCTTTCTAATTTCTAACTCTCCCAAAAAGTGTTTCGGGATTCTTCCGATGACATTGAGGAGTACACCACATCAGCCACATCAGTCACCAGCTTTATCAATAAGTGCATCGAGGACGTCGTCCCCACAGTGACTGTACGTACACACCCCAACCAGAAGCCATGGATTACAGGCAACATTTGCACTGAGCTAAAAGGTAGAGCTGCGCTTTCAAGGAGCGGGACTCTAACCCGGAAGCTTATAAGAAATCCCCCTACGCCCTCCGATGGACCATCAAACAAGCAAAGCGTCAATACAGGACTAACATCGAATCATACTACACTGGCTTCGACGCTCATTGGATGTGACAGGGCTTGCTAACTATTACAGACTACAAAGGGGAGCACAGCCGAGAGCTGCCCAGTGCCACGAGGCTACCAGACGAGCTAAATAACTTCTATGCTCGCTTCGAGGCAAGTAACACTGAAACATGCATGAGAGCATCAGCTGATGTGAGTAAGACCTTTAAACAGGTCAACATTCACAAGGCCGCTGGGCCAGACAGGTTACCAGGACTCCGAGCTTGCGCTGACCAACTGGCAAGTGTCTTCACTGACATTTTCAACCTCTATCTGTGCCCAAAAACACTAAGGTAACCTGCCTAAATGACTACCGACCCATAGCACTAACGTCTGAAGCCTTGAAATGCTTTGAAAGGCGGCTCATGGCTCACATCAACACAATTATCCCAGAAACCCTAGACCCACTTCAATTTGCATGCTGCACCATCAGATCCTGTCGTGGAAAATTGGTTCAAATATGACGCTATCAAGAACACGTGAAATTCAATGAGCTTTTAATAAAAAGATATCGCATGCCGTAGTGGTCCGCGGAACACACACACTTTTTCAGAGCACTCGCTCTGACTTTATACACACACAATACATGAGTCCATCCTACTCCGTGCATCCTGCTTGTTCAGCCCAATAACGCCCCCATCTGCTTTCCATTAGATCCTAATGGTGACAAGACCCTTGCTTTGACCTAAAGATAATATACGTCCCTCTATCCTATGGCCTATGCTTTGACCCTGTAATTAACTCCATGTGTTATTTTGTATGTGTGTCTTTTATCTCGGATCAGCAGACTGTGTGTCTCCTCTAGTTTTAGTGTGTCCAGCTGTCCTGGCGCCTAACGTGGTGCCCTCTCTCCATGTGGTTGTCTAATATCCATCAGTTGGTCATTTGGCTGACCCCCTCCTTTGTATATCCCTCTGACCTTTGTATGTCCAGCTATTCTAGGCGTCTATGTGTTGCCCTCTCCCATGGCCCCACTCTGGCTTCCTGTCCTATACAATAGACAATGTACCTTACCAGAATGACAAATGCATCCCTCTTTTATATAGGACAGTATATTTATCCATATATGTACCTAATTTCTCCCAAAATCCACAGATGATGCAATCTCTATTGCACTCTACACTGCCCTTTAACAGGAAAACTTATGTGAGAATGCTATTCATTGACTTCAGCTCAGCATTCAACACCATAGTGCCCTCAAAGCTCATCACTAAGCTAAGGACCCTGGGACTAAACACCTCCCTCTGCAACTGAATCCTAGACTTCCTGACGGGCCACCCCCAGATGGTAAGGGTAGGTAACAACACATCCGCCACGCTGATCCTCAACACGGGGCCACTCAGGGGTGTGTGCTCAGTCCCCTCCTGTACTTGTTCTCTAATGACTGCACGGCCAGGCACAACTCCAACACCAGAATTAAGTTTGCTGATGACACAACAGTGGTAGGCCTGATCACAGACAAGGCTGAGACAGTCTATAGGGAGGAGGTCAGAGACCTGACTGTGTGGTGCAAGGACAACAACCTCTCCCTCAACGTGATCAAGGTAAAGGAGATGATTGTGGCCAATGGGAAAAGGAGTACCGAGCACGCCCCTGTTCTCATCTACGAGGCTGTGGAGGAGCATGTTGAGGACTTCAAGTTCCTCGGCGTCCACATCACCAACAAACTAGCATGGTTTGACATTCCAAGACATTCGTGAAGCACACCAAGGCATATATGAAGAGGGCACGACAAAGCCTATTCCCCCTCAGGAGACTGAAAAGATTTGGAATGGGTCCTCAGATCCTCAAAAGGTTATACAGCTGCACCATCGAGAGCATTCTGACTGGCTGCATCACTGCCTGGTATGGCAACTGCACCGCCTCCAACCACAAGGCACTACAGAGGGTAGTGCATACGGCCCAGTACATCACAGTGGCCAAGCTTCCTACCATCCAGGACCTCTATACCAGGCGGTGTCAGAGGAAGGCCCTAAAAATAGTCAAAGACTCCAGCCACCCTAGTCATAGACTGTTCTCTCTGCTACCACATGGCAAGCGGTACCGGATCGCCAAGTCTAGGCCCCAGAGGCATCTAAAAAGCTTCCACCCCAAGCCATAAGTGTCCTGAACAGCTAATCAAATGGCTCCCCAGACTATTTGCATTGCCCCCCCTCACGCTGCTGCTACTCTCTGTTTCTATCTATGCACAACTAATTAAATAAATCTACCTGCATCTACATAATTACCTCAATTACCTTGACTCCGGTGCCCCCACATGTTGACTCTGTACCGGTACCCCCTGTATACCCTGTATATAGCCCCGCTATTGTTATTTACTGCTTCTCTTTAATTATTTGTTATTCTTATCTCTTACTTTTTTTAAACATTTTTGTTATATTTTCTTGAAACTGCGATTTTGGTTGAGGGCTTGTAAAATTAAGCATTTCACCTGTTGTATCAGGGCATGTGACAAATACAATTTGATTTGATTTGATTAGATAGTTCTGCGATTTTACACATTTTAATATTTGTTTCCTCCCTCTTTTAGCATGTATTAATAACATCAGTCCACTTTCTCTCCCCCAGGTGGCCATGCACAGCTGTTAAAAATGATTACATGCTTCATATCGACTTTTTTTCTTGTTGCTGTTTTCATACTTTGAGGGATTTGTGTGCTCTAGTATGAGCTGTCTCCCCTCTGTCTGTCTGGCTTCTCCAGTGTGTGGCACTGATTCTCTCAACAAAGATTGTGGGGAGTCAGGATGCAGTTGCAGGGAGCTGGCCATGGCAGGCCAGTCTGCACAGAGCAGCCATTTTTGTGGAGGCTCCTTTATCAACAAATAATGGTGCTTATTCTTTCTTCAGGTAGAAAGACCTAACCTTACCCATCCGCCAACCCTTACCGTATATTATGTCAATGTGTGATTGAATTGTCTATCTACGCTGTATTTTCCTACATACTCTTATCTATTATATCCATGTATTTTGATGACAACTCTGCCATGTCAATTGAAATCAATGAACTTGAGTTAACACGCAGAGTTAACACGCATTTTCCTAAAGAAAATGTGTGCTTTCTGGCTGGTCTTTCATTATTAATGGTTGTCAAATAAGTTGTAGCAGTGGTAGTGACTCCAGAGAGCGATACATCACAGAATTGTGTAAACAGTGTCAGCAAGCACACTAATAATAATTAGCATCAACTCCCTTCATTCTCAGCACCAACACATCCGGGCTGCTTGTCTACCCGGGCCGGCAGAATCAGCAGAGCACCAACTCCAACGAGGTATCCCAAACGGTCTCTCAGATCACCTGCCACCTGAACTACAACAGTGCAACCAGCTCTCATCACCTGTCACCTTCACTGACTACATCCAGCCCGTCTGCCTTGCAGCAGTGGGCAGCACCTACTACACTGGCACTACTAGCTGGGTCACCGGATGGGGCGATATCAATAGTGGTGGTGAGATCTGATGGTCCCGATGCTGACTTTGCATTGACAAGCCATACATACCCTTTATATACCTATACATGTAACTACTTTTTTTGCCCGTTCTGTTTGTACCAAAACAGTTGGAGCAGACCACAAAAGACCCGAAATTTACAACAAGTGTGTTTTAATTCAGTGTGACTATGAATCTACTGGTAAATATGTTCTTGTGATGTAAATAATTAAGTTCGTAAGCAAATTTGGTTGTTTATCAGAACTCAGTTCATATGACTGTTAAATGCCTTTCTGTTTAGTCATCACACTTGATGATTAAATGGAAACATATCGTTTGTATATTGCGGGACTAAGCACACACCCCTGAGGGGCCCCCGTGTTGAGGGTCAGTGTGGTGGTGTTGTAGCCTACCCTTATTACCTGGGGCAGCCTGTCTGGGAGTCCAGGATTCAGTTGCAAAGGGAGGTGTTCAGTCCCAGGGTCCCGAGCTTGAAGGGTATTATGGTGTTGAATGCTGAGCTTTAGTCAATGAACAGCATTCTCCCATACAGTAGGTATTCTTATTGTCCAGGTGGGAGAGAGCTGTATTAAGTGCAATTAAGATTGCATCATCTGTGGATCTGTTGGAGCGGCATTCGAATTGGAGTGTGTCTGGGATGACGGTGTGTGCCATGACCAGCCTTTCAAAGCACTTCATGATTACAGATGTGAGTGCTACAGGACGATAGTCATTTAGGCAGGTTACCTTGGAGTTCTTAAGAACAGGGACAATGGAGGTCAGCTTGAAACATGTAGGTGTATCCAGTAAAACAGCTGTTAAGCTGAAGATTGAAATTGGTTCAATTTCTACCTCCATCTTAACATCCTATGATGTGTTAGACCTGGGATATCGTTCAAACAATGGAAGCCTGCTTTCTTTCCTCCCTATTCACCGATTTCAAAAGGTTGGATTTGGTAAAAACCAAAAGGGGGAAGGCCTTGCCTGTACAAATCCAATCATCCACAGATCAGTGTTTATCTAAAAAAAAAGGAAGAAAGAAAACCAGGGTGGAAGCAAGCATGGAAAGAAAGTTGTACTTAAAAAGTATTCTAAGGACCTCTGTTTTGAATTTATAAGTCTGCTGGATTAGGTTGGTCCAGGTCTCTTGTGGTCTGCCCCCGAGGAGGGAGGCACTGCCTCTAAAATGAGTCTCTCTGGGGATAAAGAGAAGGGGGGCATTGTCTTTAGAACCTGTTAGGGATAGGCAGAATACTGCCCCCTTTGGATGAATTGCGTGCCCATAGTAAACTGAACAAAAATCTGTCCAAAATTGCTAATATATGCATATAATAATTATTATTGGATAGAAAACACTCTAAAGCTTCTAAAACCGTTTGAATTATGTCTGTAAGTATAGCAGAACTCACAGGGCAGGCAATCTCCCAAACTATTTTTGGGAGCCTGAAACTTGGGGCAACTTTGACGTCATCACCCCCACCCTTCCCAACTAGCTATGGATCTGGAGACACTTTCTATGTCTTCCACTAGATGTCCTCATGCAGTACAGCGTTTAATTGTGCAAATCCCGGGAGTTTTGACCCTTTGGCAGGCAAAAGAGTGAGTGTCGTGAGAAAATACATGGTGGCTAGAGCGCGCTTTTGGAGCAGACCTTCCTTTGTTCCAGAATGCCTGAGAAGAAGCATGATTGATTTAGATTTGAGAATTGTTTTGCACGTTTATAACATCCTAAGCTTGATTCGGCACTTAGTTTGACCAGTTTAGTCGACATATAATATGTAATTTTGAAGTTTTGATGCGCAACTGTTTGGGACCAGAAGTAATTTTGGATGCATTTCAGCTGGAACTCGTAGCATATGCTACTATAAAGGCACACGAACTGAAACCAAACGTTATATTAGGTAAGTATGACTCCTTCCACTACATTCTGATCGAAGACCATCAAAGGTAAGGGAATATTTATGTTGTAATTTTGTATTTCTGTTGACGCCAACATAGCGGAGAAATATTGCTTACGTCTGAGCGCCGTCTCAGATTATTACATAGTGAACTAATTCTGTAACGTTAAAAATAAATGTGGCACAGCGGTTGCATTAAGAAGCAGTGTATCTTTCTAACTATATGTAGAACATGTATATTTAGTCAAAGTTTATGATGTTTATTTCTGTTATCTGGCGGTGCTATCTATAATTTCTCCGGACATTTTTGTGCCTTTTCTGAACATGGCGTCAATGTAAACGGAGATTTATGGATATAAATTGCATATTATTGAAAAAACATAAATGTACTGTGTAACATGTCCTATTACTGTCATCTGATGAAGATTTTCAAAAGGTTAGTGAATTATTTTTCTTTTAATCCTGCGTTTGTGATTGCATCTTTTGTTCGACAAAATGGCTGAATATCGTCTGTGTCTTTGTGGTGGTTTGACATAAATATGTGCTATGTTTTCGCCGTAAAACATTTTAGAAATCTGACACGCTGGGTAGATGAACAAGGTGTTTATCTTTCATTTGTGCTATTGGACTTGTTAATGTGTGGAGGTTAAATATTTCTAAGAATATTTTTGCATTCTATGCGCCACTGTTTCAGTTGAGCGGGGGGGTGTGGTACCCCTAGGGGAACCTGTACCGTTATTAACATGAGATAGAGGGGAACACTGCCTGTAAAATGAGTCTCTCTGGGGATAAAGAGAAGGGGGGCATTGTCTTTAACATGAGATAGAGGGGAGCACTGCCTGTAAAATGAGTCTCTCTGGGGATAAAGAGAAGGGGGGATAGGCATTGTCTTTAACATGAGATAGAGGGGGCACTGCCTCTAAAATGAGTCTCTCTGGTGATAAAGAGAAGGGGGCATTGTCTTTAACATGAGATAGTGGGGGAGCACTGCCTCTAAAATGAGTCTCTCTGGTGATAAAGAGAAGGGGGCATTGCCTTTTGCCTTGGTCTCAAAGGGGCATAGGAGGTTTAAAGTGTGTGTGTACGTGTAGGTATGTATGTTTACTCTTTACCTGTAAGGATGATAGAATTACAAATACACAATGTTAATTTAATTGAGAACAATTTAAAATTATGAATGTTGAATGAGGCAAGGCAGGGGAGGACACACAGAGAGGAAGAGAGAGAGATAGTGTGTGAGAGAGAGAGAGAGAGAGAGAGAGAGAGAAAGAAGAGAGAGAGAGAGAGAGAGAGAGAGAGAGAGAGAGAGAGGGCAAATGACGTGTCATGAGGCATGTGTCACACCCTGACTCAACAATACAAGCTATTACCTACCTATGTACATACCACAGGAGGCTGCTGAGGGTAGGACAGCTCATAATGTCAGAAATGGCGCTAATGGAATGGGTGGTGAGCCATTACCACAAGCCCATCCTCCTCATTTAAGGTGCCACCAACCTCGTGTGGTACATACCCCCTCCTTCAACCAATGGCATTATAAATACAGGACACACACAAAGCCGTAGCAGTTGATAGGATGGAGTCGGGGTGGGTCTTGTGTGCTGTTGTATTTGCGTTGACCTGCATGGGAAAAGGTAATAGAGAATTATTATTATTATTATTATTATAGACTAGCAGTCCACTTTGAGTTACTTTAATACATTTAGAGAAAACTCAACAAGTTCACACTTTACTATGAAGTACTGTACTTTTCCAAGTAAATCATTTCACTGTTTGACTAGATTCCTATATAGACAGAGATTGGGTTCTTTCCCAAATGAATAAAGGAACGTTTAGACTGCATTAAAACGGTGAATATGTTTGATATCACTGCTTTTACAGTACATTACAGGAATATAATATATTTTGGACTGTGTGTATATT